>NC_051156.1:143695878-143721652 GCF_013339745.2 Dermacentor silvarum
TCCTGGGCTGCTCAGTTATTTTGAAATTGAATTCAGTTTTACACTTTCGAGCTAAGGTTGGCTTACTGCCCAAGGCGATAAGCATTGTCGAAAGTCTCGACTCAAGTAGACAAGGCTGCTAAATTTGGAGTGTTATTGTAATAACGTCATTGTAGTTAAAGTATTGCGTCATGCTGCAATTGTTCTCTCGATGAAATATTATCTTTACCAAATATGCAGTTATTTTGCAGATATCTCGAATTAATTGAGCCTAAACAAGTTTCTTTGCCATGCCGCATTTTTCTTTCATTTTTTTCAGTGTTTTTTTTTCATTTCTTTGTTACTATATTGACGTGGCGACGGCGACATCACCATTCTTTTTCTTTCTTCTTTGTTTTTTTATCAGGCTACCCATCATACGTGATTACAATATAATAACGATTACATGTGTTAACTTCTATATTTTCTTTTTTTGTTACGGCCTTGACGCGGCCACAGCGTCGTAACCAGTTCTTTTTTCTAATGCTACCAATCTTCTACTATTACACCATTATAATGATTACATTTCTTAACTGGACCAATTATGCATTTATTTTGCAGGTTCAAGGCGTTACGGGGCGGACAGATATTGCTGTGGTACTCACCGAAGAATGCTAACGCATTACTCTACAGATGTAAGAAACTAAGGAAATGGAAATAAAACTCCTAATGTCCTTTTGACTTGACCGGAGTGTGATGTAAACTGAGGCCAAAGCAACTTTCGCTCCCATGTGGTTCACACAGACATCTGCCTGCCATGCTGCGGCTCATGGTTCGAATGCCGGGCAGAAGCATCTTTTTTTCTAACGCTAGCAATCAACTATTACACAATTATATTGACTGAATGTCCTAACTTCAGCAATTCTACATCTATTTTCGAGATGCAAGGCTTCATCGCGAAGGTACGTGCGGTCTATCGCTGCAACGGAAACTGAGCGGCGAATGCACAGTGCATAAAGGTCAGAGCCATGTGGAGATAAGACACGGTGCGAGCGAGCGACGAGCGCGGTTGTTGGCAGAGTAGAAATGCGCCCCCCCCCCCCCCGCTCCCTCCGGCGCTCGCTTCCCGCTTCCTTGCTTGCGCGTGGAAGATTGAGTGCGTTCGCTCTCCGTGACAGCGTGCGTCCCCGCACGCTTCCGCTCGGGCATACGGCGCGCGGCGAAGATTTTATCTATACGGAACCTCACGGCGACGGCGACGCCGACGGCAGAAATACGGTTGAAGTGTCCATATAATTGCTATCGCAATAAAAGGATCTGATGTCAAGATGAATGCCGTGCTTGCCATCCATATAACAATCCTTTCACCTAGCGCTGAGCTCACGGTGTTTCAGCCTCAACCAACTTACGAAAATGCTGCTATGCCTAGTTATTAGTTTCTCCTAAATTTGGTGAATGTGCAGCGGTTATATAGTAACGTGAAATTAAGCAGTAGAACTGTACCGTAAGTTGTGCCGTAGGTTAGCCGTACTCCTCCGGTAGCTTGGCCAGCTTTCGTTTGCGCAGGCGGCTCGCGTCAGCGCAATCCAGACTTCTTCAGCTCAACCGATGACAACGACGTGGAAAAGTAGTGGTCATTTTACGAGGGAGCGAGCGCCCACAACAAATGGGACGACATGATGACTCTAAATATTGCGATCCTTTATTTAGCGCGTGTGGCCAATTTATTTTCATCACTACGAACTCTATCTATGCGCTTGGGCCATCTTTAAGTCAAGCTTGAAGTACGTAATTTTTCCAGTACGTGACCACTTTTAGTATTACCAAGCTACCATGATCCCCGGCCCCAACACACAAGCACACTACTATAATCCTTATGAAAATTGACTTTTTCAATGAAACAGATACACGAACATTTTGATTTATTTAAAAGGCATTTACCGCAGCAGACGAAGCCACCAAGAATACTTGTGTATTTCCCCAAAGAATCACTTAATCATGTGTTTGAATGGGAAGCACACATTTGAATTTTTGATGAAGCCATTTCTTATGAACCCCGATTATACAATTTCGGTAAGGCAAAAGAGGCTGCCGTTGGGAAGCCGTGTTCTGTGAAAATCTTTTATGATGACCGAATGTTTATTTAGATCGCCGTTTATTTTGCCGTTCTGCCGATATTATGATCAAAAGTAATAGCACGTTCTGAATAACAAACAACATTCCAAGGATGGTATATATACTTATATTACTCTTAAACAACCACATTGAAAGTGTGTGAGCACCACGTCAAGAAATTCATTTCTGTTCCAACAAGCAGAGTGTACATGCATATCGTTGGGCCCTCCATGACCCTTAAATGCCTGACTGCCTGCGATCCCGTCTCTATGCCCACTCGATCATCTTGTAAAGAAACCCATCTCATCCGTAACAACTTTGGTGCACGGTGCGCGGTAATCGCTCTGGACAACCTTCTTCTACGCACCCTCCGACGAAGTCGGCGCTTGGTCGGACTACCCCCTGAGGACACGGACATGAACGAACCGCAAGCAGCGGGCGGCAGCCATGACACAAGCATGCAAGACGATAGTGAGTGTCCAAGGCAAGTCGTCTGCTGGATTCCTCAAAAAGAACCACGCACCTTTTCCGGCAAAGCTGATGAGGATGTCGACGACTGGCTCAATGGGTGGAACTCTTCGACGCGACTTGCTAACGTCGTTTTCTTTCTTACCGAAACCGCACTTCTCTGGTTCGATAACAACGAGAGCACGATGACTACATGGGAAAGGTTCGTTGAGGAGATCAAGTGCTGCTTCGGGGACTCACTTTCAAAAAGAAAGAAGGCTGAACATACGCTTTCGCGAAGAGCACAGTTGCCCAGGGAAACATGCACAACTTACATTAAAGAAGTATTGAAACTGTGCAGAATTGTCAAAACGGGCATGTCGGATGAAGATAAGATTGGACATCTCCTGAAGGGCATCGCTGAAGATGTCTACAATTTTCTTATCTCAAAGGAAGACCTGCGTACTCCTTCTGATCTAAGACGTCACTGTCGTGCTTTTGAGGCGCTGAATACGCGACGAGTATTGCCAACATTTGGTAGACTTGACAACGTTACCACGGTCGCAAGTGTGGACGTCTCCACCTCCCACGACATCGCTTTGTTGGTACGCCAACTCGTTAAGGAAGAACTGGCGCACTTTCAAGCACCAGGTGGAGGAAGAGACACCGGATGGGAGTACCAGCAATGTACACTTGAAGCACGCTGTCCTGAACAGCCTGTACTTTGCCAACTGCAAACTAACAGCGAAAATCGGCCCTTGCTTGATGAACGTGTCCGCGTGGACACGACGGAGTTCCGGCATCCTTCGCGTAACTTGGAACGCCGTCAGGCCGCACCACCCTAACGCCTTTCCCCCCGATACAACCAGCCTCAGACCCCATTTTATGGCAACCCTGTGTACCGCGAGCCACCTATTTGCTTTAGCTGCGGAATCCGTGGACATATCGCCAGGTATTGTCGCAGACGGCAGCAGCACGTTTCGGCCATCCCCGAGTATCAATCTGGAATGCACTACAGTAGGCCGTGGCAGACCGCTGCGCCTCTTCGACGACATCCGCGTGAACATGTATCCCGGCGTGAGTCTCCAGCTTCCGACCGCAGCCTAACTCCACCTCCGACCGGCTATCGCCGCTCGCCATTGCCTCGCCGTCGCTCACTTTCACCACCACTCCAGCTGGGAAACTAGCTGGTGCGACCGATGGAGGTGAGGTCGCGGGACGGTCACGTAGTCCTCCACCTGTCGCCATGCTCAAAAACAAAGTTTGTGTCTGTGTTGATGGTTTAAGTACACATGCCTTAGTGGATACCGGTGCAGCGTTCCATTTCGCTTCCTGTTTCAGTGATGAGTGTGTTGTTTAAAAATCGTCTTGGACACAAGGTTATGTTTGCGTGGGACCGAAAGACTACTTTTCGTGGGGTTGGGGGTGAAACCCTGCGGCCCGTTGGTTTTTTCTCTGCTCTAGTGAGTGTGGGTGGACAAGATTTTCCAACTGAATTTATTGTTTTTGAACACACCACTCACAACATCATCCTTGGGATTGACTTTCTTGGTGAATGTAGTGCATTGTTAGATTGTGGGGCTGGTGAAATTTCTCTTCAAAGTCACGTGATATCACCAACACCAGAAGTATCTGACGTGGACACGCAGGGAGTTTTTTCCGTGTCCCATGACATCTTTTTATCGGCTCAAGGTGCAGAATTTGTTCCAGTGATTTCCACGCATGGCCCTCCGCATCGCTGTCATGGTTTAATTGAGGCATACTCCCCTACCATGTTGAAGAAAAATATACTGGTTCCCTGATCCATTGTAGAATGTGTAAATGGTCGTGCTCACGTGTGGACGGTGAACACGTCTATGGAGCAAGTTTTACTGCCGACTGGACTCAAGCTGGCCACCTTTGACTCAGAGGCGACTGTCTCAAATGATGCCGTTGACGCTTCTACCGACGCGAGTGCAGCGAATCGCGACTGCGCCTTGGAATTCTCCCGGATGACGAACAAGTCGCTATCCTCTTCTGAGCGGACAGAATTGCAAAAGGTGCTCGTCCACTATGCGCCAGTATTCGATTTCGCGCAAGACCAGCGTTCCATTTCGCTTCCTGATTCACGAACGCAACACCGCATAAACAAGGGCCAAGCGACGCCTATTCGCCAGAAGCCGTACCGCGTCTCTCCTGCAGAACGAAAAGTAATTGACGAGCAAGTTCAAGAAATGCCACGGAAAGGTGTTGTCCAGGAGTCTTGCAGTCCCTGGGCAGCTCCAGTGATACTAGTTAAGAAAAAGGACAATTCTTGAAGGTACTGCGTTGATTATCGAAGACAACGCCGCCACGAAGAAGGACGTATACCCTCTGCCACGCGTCGACGATGCTATTGATTGCCTTCATGCAGCCTCCTACTTTTCCTCCGTTGACTTACGATCGGGATACTGGCAAATACCGATGCACCCGACTGATAAGGAGAAAACTGCCTTTGTGACCCGGGACGGACTCTTCGAGTTTAATGTCATGATTTCGTTTTATGCAATGTGCGCAACTTTAGAAAGGATTATGGACACAGTGCTACGTGGATTAAAATGGGAGATCTGCATGTGCTATCTCGATGATGTAATCATTTTTGGACAAACACTCGAGGAGCACAATCAGCGACTTGGCGTCGTACTGGACCGCATACAAAACGCTGGACTTGTTTTAAACTCAAAGAAGTGTCACTTCGGTGAGCGCCAGACTCTCGTTCGCGGTTTTCTCATCGACAAAGATGGTATACGACCTGACCCTGACAAGATTGCTGCAGTGCGCGATTTCAGCCAACCGAAGACAGCGAAAGACCTCCGAAGTTTTCTGGGCCTTTGTTCGTATTTCCGCCGGTTTATTCAGAACTTCGCCAACTTGCTCACCCACTCACATGCCTCCTTCACAAAGACATTCCGTACGTATGGACTACAGAGTGCGAGGACGCGTTCCGTCAGCTGAAGTACTTATTAACCTCTGGGCCAGTCTTGCGCCATTTCAATCCCGAGGCCATGACTGAGCTACACACTGATGCTAGCGGTGTGGGCGTTGGTGCCGTCCTTGTTCAACTTCACCATGGGCGCCAGCACGTCGTTGCATACGCAAGTCGGACACTGACGAGAGTGGAGCGAAATTACACTGTGACCTAATTGGAATGCCTGGCAGTAGTCTTCGCCATCTAGAAGTTTCGGCCATATCTGTACGGTCGCCATTTCCAGATAGTGACGGACCATCATTCCCTTTGCTGGCTTGTTGGACTGCGGGATCCTTCTGGACGGCCGGCACGCTGGGCGTTACGCCTTCAGGAGTGTATCGAGCGTAATGCACACTGTGATCACCACAAGAAGAAGCGTTTATTGAAGACACGGGAACGGATATATAGCCGCGCTTGTGCACAGCGTTGCTCTCCTTGTTCGCCCAGTGTTGCTGCCTTGGCTGGTCGTTGCATCCTCCTTTCTTTGAAGAATGAAAACACTGAAAACACAGATAGGACTGAAAGCATTGAAAGCACTGAAAGCACTGAAAGCACTCAACATCTATGCGTAGCAGTCGACACTCCTAGGCTGTTTCAGTCTGCTGGAACCCGTGCGTGTAGGCCAGGCGGTCTGGGGGTCTTCGCGGTCTGGTAGATCGTCGCAGTGAATCTGCAATGTTGGGCACTCCTGGTGTGCCTGCTGGTGGTCGGTCCTGTGTGGCCTGCGGAGGTTCTTGCCTCTGCTGTGTGACAGCGCTCGGAGATGAATCAGGGGCGTCGTCGCAGTCGTCCGCCTGGTAATGGATGGTTCGATAGAACGCTTCTGGTGTTTTGCGAAGGTGCTGTCTATTTCGACGGAAAATCCGGCCATCCTCATTCAGAACGGTGTACGATCTCGGGGCCAGGAGATCTTGGACTTGCGCTTTGATATCCCATCTACCATTTCGGAGGATTCGGACGACGTCTCCCTTCTGTAGCGGAGCTAGTGGTCTTCCTGAGGTCCTTGCCTGAACATGTTTTTGAACGAGACCTGAAGATGACGCTGAAAAATTTGGAAGTAGCGTTCTTAGACTTCGTCCCATTAGCAGTTCCGATGGTGAACAGCCATCTTCGAGAGGACACACCCTGTAGTTGAGAAGGCCCAAATAGAAGTCCTCTTTCTTGGTCTCAGTCTTGCCCAGAAGCCGCTTGACCACTTGTACGCCCTTCTCGGCGAGCCCATTGGACCTGGGAAAACGTGGACTTGAAATCGTATGCACAAAGTCATAACGAGCCGCAAAATCTTTAAACTCTTTTGACGCAAACTGCGGGCCGCCATCACTGCAAACTTCTAGTGGTATTCCATGCCTTGCAAAGATCTGACGTAGTTTATGAATGACAGTTGTTGCAGAGGTCTCCTTCAGGTGCTCGACTTCTGGAAAATTAGAGTAGGCATCATAGACAACCAAAAATGCTTTCCGGCGTGTTGAAAAAGATCTGTACCAACTCTGGCCCATGGCATGTCTGGAACGGTGCGCTGGCACAGAGGCTCGTCAGGCTGTCGATAAGCAAACTTCTTGCAAACGTCACACCTGTCAATGAACTGGGCAATATCTGTTGACATTCCTGGCCAATACATCAACTTGCGAGCCCTCGATTTGCATTTTCCTAAGCCGAGATTCCCTTGGTGCACTCGTCGCAGCATCTCTGTTCGCATGCTTGCAGGCACGACTACTTTGGTTCCCTTGAGGAGTACTCCGTTGACTACAGAAAGTTCTTGTGTGAAGGACTTTAGCTCACCTTCTATAGGCATTGATGACTGCAGCCTGGAGATGACGTCTTGCGCCGTTGCATCACTGGCAGTTGCTACCTGCAGACGGGATAGGGTGGCTGGTCCGACGACGGCAGTCAGGGCGCCCACGGCATGAACTTCAACGTCCATTGTGCCTTTTTCTGGTTGTTCCCGTGATGGTATTCGTGACAATGTGTCAGCAACAACCAATTTGCTGCCTGGAACATACTGCAACTCAAACTCGTACTTCAGCAGTCGAAGAAATAGTCGTTGCAGACGCGGTGGCACGCACCTATTTCCTTCTTTGAAATTGCCAATAATGGGTTGTGGTCGGTTTCGATAACGATATGTCTTCCTATGACATAATCACTGAACTTTTCACAGCCGAATGTTATGCCCAGGGCCTCTTTTTCTATTTGGGCGTACCTTCGCTCGGTTTCTGTGAGTGCCCGCGACGCGTAGCCTACCGGGCGCCAGTCTCCTCCATGTTGTTGGAAAAGCACTGCTCCGAGTGCAAATGCTGACGCATCCATCGACAGTTTTGTGGGAAGCTCGGGATTAAAGATAGCCAGGACGGGCGCTTCCGTCAGCATCATCTTGAGCTGCGCCCACTCACGCTCGTGAACATGCGTCCATTCGAAAACTGTGTTCTTTCTAATCAGGCTGCGCAAGGCCTCAGTATGGGCTGACAACAGTGGCAAGTACTTGCCGAAATAGTTCACGGTACCAAGCAAGCGTTGAACGTCTTTCTTGGTCGTTGGCGGAGGGTGGTTTAAAACGCACTTTATCAGGTCGGGATCGGGCTCAATACCTTTGGAACTAATCTTATCACCCAAGAAGCTGATTTCAGTGCGTCCGAAAATGCACTTTTCTGCATTCAAAGTTAGGCCCTCTGCCTGTGCCCTTTCCAGCGCTTTGAACAGGCGTTCATCATGTTCCTTTTGCGTAGAACCCCACACTAGCACATCGTCAATGTACACACGTGTTCCCGGGAGGTCGTCAAATATCTGGCTCATTGTACGCTGGAAAACTTCGGGTGCAGATGCAATACCGAACGGCAGTCTGAGATACTGATACCGGCCAAACGGCGAACTGAATGTGCAGATTTCTGATGTCTTTTTGTCGAGAGGAATTTGATGAAAACCACTGTTGGCATCGAGTCTGCTGAAATACTTTGCATGCGCTAGATCCCCTTCGATTTCTTCCCGACATGGCAACTGAAAGTGCTCTCTCTTCACCGCCCTATTAATTCCTCGCGGGTACATGCGTACTCTTAAGTCCCCATTTTTCTTCCTCACGATAACCAGGGGACTTACCCAGTCTGATGGTTCTTCCACCTTCTCGATGATGTTCGCAGCATTCATCCGGTCAAGTTCTTTCTTAAGTGGCTTCTTGAGGGCGAAAGGTACACGCCGGGTTGGCTGTACCACAGGGACAGCGTCCTCTCGAAGCACCATTTTGTACTCGCACCGCGTCCTGCCAATGCCAGTGAATAACCTCGGGAATGCCTGCTTTAGGCTTCCATATGCCTCGCTGCTGTCCACCGCGTTCACTCTGTTGACCAGACCAAGTTGCTCACTTGCCCCGAGGCCCAGAATGGCTTGCTTCTTCTTTACTATGAAGAACTCAAGTAGCACACGCCGTTTGTCTAACTGCACGGCGAGGCGAACCTTTCCACTGTGTGGTATTTCGCCACCCCCATAATGGCGCAGGATGCTCCTCGTGGGGTACGGCTGCTGCTTAGTTCCGAGCCTTTTGAACAGCGAACGCGGCAACAAGTTAGCCTGCGCTCCCGTATCGACCTTCAGCTGCACATCAGTTCCTTCAATGTTCGTTGTTATAATCCAGTCGCGACTTTCGGGGCCACGCTTACTTTCCGTCGTGCTGATCTCCAGAACGTCGAAGTCACTGTCACTCTCCGCTCCTTCGAACACGTCATCAACGGCTGCTCGCTTGCTTGTACAGCAGGCGGCGAAGTGATTAGGCTTCGTGCACTTGTTGCATGTCTTGCCGAACGCCGGACACTTCCTTGGCGCGTGCGAGAAGTTGCAGTACCGGCATTTTTGGCGTCCGCGTTTCGCTTGCGTTCGTGAAACAGGTTCAATCTTGTTTTCCTCCATCCACGCCCTATTTTGCGATTCGGCAAGTTCCTCAGCTTTGCAGCATTCTACTGCTGTAACCAGCGTCAGGTCTTTCTTTCGAAGAAGTTTTTCTCGCAGGGAAGCGCTGCAAATGCCATACACGATTTGGTCCCGCAGCATGGAATCTCGCAAATCCCCAAAGTTGCACGTTCTTGCTTTTAGTTGCAGATCCCGAAAGAACTGTTCAAATGGCTCTCCGTGTGCCTGACGACGCGAGCGGAACACATAGCGTTCGTAAGTCTCATTACGCTTAGGCAAGCAGTAGTTTTCAAACGCTTTAACCAACGCGTCGTAGTCATTAGCTTCCTCCAGTGATAGGTTCAGGGTATTAAACACGTCAATAGCTTCTTGACCCGCAACATGCAAAAAAATTGCAGCTTTCTGCTCCTTACTGCGTGGCTTCGTGGGCTCCGTTGCTATCAGGTACAGCTCGATGCGTTGCTTGAATGTCTGCCAGGACGCCGCTGCGTTGTCGCCAACTTGCAGTGGCTCAGGCGGGGGTAGGTCGGTCATGGTCCCGTGAGCGAGCTACACTTCTGACACCATGTATCGAGCGTAATGCACACGGTGATCACCACAAGAAGAAGCGTTTATTGAAGACATGGGAACGCATATATAGCTGCGCTTGCGCACAGCGTTGCTCTCTTTGTTCGCCCAGTGTTGCTGCCTTGGCTGGCCGTTGCAAGGAGTACAACTTTTCTGTCGCCTACAAGAGCGGTCGGTGTCATACCGATGCCGACTGCTTGTCTCGCCTCCCGTCGCCACACTCCAACGCTAACGACGACGACTTCGACGACTATCTTACCAGCATTACCAAGTTTCCTGACGCTAATACCTTTAAATGTCAACAACGTCACGATCCTACACTAATACCCCTAGTGAAGGCTGCCCGCACGTCAGGTCAGACCACGCCGTTCACGCTGTGTGACAGCCTGCTTTACAAAAAGAATTACTCTGCTGACGGCGCTTCGTTGCTCCTAGTCGTTCCCGAATGCCTGCGTACTGCGATTCTTCGCGCTATGCATGACGATATCACATCGGGTTACCTGGGCTTTGCCCGCACGCTTCATCGATTACGCCAGCGCTTTTATTGGCCGAAGCTATGGAAGAGCACAAGACAATACGTTGCCAGTTGTCCAGGTTGCCAATGTCATAAGAAGCCGGCGACGCCTCCTGCAGGCTTATTGAAACCAGTGAAACCTCCTGCCTTACTATTTGAAAAAGTTGGTATAGACTTGTTGGGCCCCTTTCCCAAGAGCTCTACTGGCCGTCGCTGGATTATTGTGTGCGTCGACTACTTGACGCGCTATACAGAGACGGCGGCGCTTACCTCTGCCACTGCCGCCGATGTGTCGTGCTTTCTCCTTCATTCTGTCATTCTGCGCCACGGCGCACCACGTGTTGTGATAAGTGACCGTGGACGGCAATTCACCGCCGACGTTGTTGAAGATTTGCTGCGCCTTTGCGGTTCTACTTATCGCCATTCAACGCCATACCACCCACAAACGAATGGCCTCACCGAACGCACAAATCGTACTCTTACCAACATTTTGTCATTGTACGTCTCGGCTGATCACAAGAATTGGGATGCCGTGCTGCCCTTCATCACGTACGCATACGATCAGCCAAGCACAAAGTAACCGGGTACGCGCCTTTCTATCTGTTGTATGCTCGCAGTCCCTAAAGTTTCTTGGACACAATTTTGCCATTCACACTGAACGAAGCCACATCTATTGCAGAAACATTGTGTCGCGCCGAAGAAGCGCGTCCGTTTGCTCGACTGCGAACAATTTCTTCGCAAGTTTCAACCAAGGCACGCTATGACGCGCGGCATATACCTGTCACTTTCGCTCCAGGCGATCACGTTTTACGGTGGACACCTCTACGGAAGAAAGGCTTGTATCGCAAGTTTATCTCAACGTATAGCGGTCCATTCATGATACTAAACTGATTAAGTGACGTCAACTACGTCATAGCGAAGCTGACCTCCAGTAATCGCCGGTCGTGGAAGACACAAGTGGTTCATGTGGCCCGCCTGAAGCCCTACCATCATAGGGTTCCCGAATCAAGCGGTACCAACCATGCCGTTACCTAACTCGCTCGGCGAGCTTCGTCTGCGCCGGAGGAAGATGTTACGCTGCGCGGTGGAGCCAAAAAAGAGGAGATCGAAGAACTGCGCGTGTGTTAGAGAATGCCTGACTGCCTGCGATACCGTCTCTATGCCCCCTCGATCATCTTGTGAATAAAGCCATCTCAACCGTAGCAATATGTTCATGACAATTTTAGGGGTCATGACCCACAGTTTGATATAGAGTGGTGGAGAGCGATGTATGCGAAGCCGGTCCCAGCACCCTGGTGAGACGTTCACCAAATACATAGAGGATATCGTCGACATCTGTAGACGTGTATATACTTCAGTGAGGGAGGCATATAATGTATGCCACTTCAAAGATGTTGAGGACGAAGACTTTAATATGAACCTCTTTAAGAACACTAGCACTGTGGTCAAGGTCATGCATTTTTCAAAGCTTTGACAAGGTTCACGGGCAGCGTCTTCTCGCGCAGCGCCGTTTTCTACCTGACGAAGCCTTTTTGAGCACCGACACCAGTACTGATTTTTACCTCTTGCTGTCCTAGTAAAAAGAATTCGTTCGAGCTCAGGGTCGGTATTTTGTAGCGATGCGTTGTGCTTTATTCTATACTAGTCTTATCATCTACCGCTCACGGCCAGCTGATCCCGTTGATAACGTGAGCCGACCATCGCTCTGACCACTGGCCAAGCGCGAAAAGCGCGAAAAGGCATTAGCATCGGAAAGACATCGCTACAAAATACCGGCCCAGGTCGCTCGGAAACTGTCTCTACAAACCCGTGCGCGCACCTACTATCGTCTTTGGCTCCGCATTTTTGGCAGGTGATAACGGATCAAGCTTTTCAAGGCCAGTATTCTTTGAGGGAGGCCCAGCCGACGTTGACGGCTCTCCTCTATTTCGAGGTAACTTATCGTCTTATCTACGTCGAAGCTGCCACTCGGCAACCTCATCACACATATTTTGCTGTTACCGAACGCCATATGACTGAGTCCAGCTGCTCGCTCCTTTCAGCCAAGGCACTGAACTAGAAGTGGCGAATGGTGCACTTTTGACAACCAGCCTATACTTGTGTTGCTTGTGGCCTGCCTGCGTAATCACACGATTTCGTTCTCGCCGCTTGACGTCTTACCTAAAGGGTTTTTTACATGATGCCTACTTTCTACTTTATCCGCCGTCCACAGCACCTTGTGACACTTGCCAGGTATCCCCATACTCATAACATCAACCTCTCGCTGACTGCCTTTTTTGTTACCTATGCCTGTGTCTTTTTTTTCGCTCTCTCTCCCTCTTTGCACTCTCTCCAACCCCTTTATCCTCCACCCCAGTGTAGGGTAGCAAACCGGAAACTGTATTCTGGTTAACCTCCCTGCCTTTCCTCTCTCGCTTGCTCTCTGTCTCGCTGACTGCCACTCGCGATCGCATCGGCACGGCTCGCTTTCACCGATGTTTCGTCAGAACCCTACGCAACATTAAAACAAATCCCCGCAGTTTCCGAGACCAAAACTGTGACGCTGAAGAAAAGCACAAGGCCTACACCTCCCGCGACAAGCGTGACTAGCGTGTATTGAAGGGTTTGGGTGTCGAGGTCTCGGTGGAGTGTGGCGCCACGCAGAAGGTCGCGCTCGAGCCAACGCTGCCGGTGCTCCTCGAAACAGGAGCTGTCCTACGCTACCGGAGCGTCACATGACGGCTAAACTGGCCCACGACATCGTCCGAACTTTCTTGACAAATTAGTCTTCATGATGAGTTACGAGAACGAGAGATTGGAGGAACAGAACGGGGGGTTTTTCACATGGGGGAAGTAGGGCAAAGTTAATTAGAGAGAAACTTATGCTCGTACTCGCAGAAGCACCGAGCACAGTACATATTGACATTGTAGCCCGCAGACACATCGCCCTCATAGCATAAGCTACATGCCAGAGCACTCTACATAATTTTCGGAGAGCATGCACCACGAATAGAGGACGTTTCTCAAAAATCCTCCGTCCTGCCTAGATCACTCGCAAGGAAAACAGGTCATATCTTCATCGGCCAATCGGACTGGTTGAACTGTTTGGAGTAACAGCAACCTGTTGCTGCAGCCGACGATGTCCCGGCGACGAAGTCGCACCATTCTGCCGGACTCCTCCTCAGATGTTGCACCTACCATCTCGGACCGGGCTCAATGACGAGGTAATCACGTGAAGCAGCAGACGCCATCTAGGCGTAAGAGCTTTAATGCTGGTGTTATCAGCAGTTCCATGACCCTGAGTTCTGTCTGCGGCTAACACGCCAAACGTAACAATATGTGTGCAACCTCTCTGCACCCACCCTCGTCCATATTGGTGCAGCCGTTTGTTATAATTTAAGCCCACTCTCTGCAGCTTGCAACTCAAAGTTAAAATCCCATTGTGAAATGTGTCCCTTTCTGACTGTCAGCAAAGATGGTGTCCTGCTTGCGCCGGCATGCACTGCTCGTCTTGAAATGGATGGCCTCCTCTACATCGTCTAGTTTCTCGTGCTGTGCTATTGTGCCCATGATCGCATCCTAATGCGAATAGCATTCTTTGCCTACTTCAACCGTTTTGAGCATATCTTTATATCTATCTATCTATCTAGCCTCTTACGCTCACCCAGTGACCCAAGTTGTTTAACTGCTTGGGCCACAAGGTCAAGATACCATCGTGGTCGTTCCATTTTCGTCATGATAGCTTCCTGACCTCACACTCGCCATCCCGTCGTCGTAAAGTCTTCTGCCCCTAACCGCTGGCCTAAGATGTGTAATAGCTTCGGCCACTAGGTAGGGACTCCTGGTGATGGTGCAGTCATGGTTGTTGCATTTCCGTCATTCAAGCTTTGTCATTCGACACACGTCATGCTGCCGTCATCATGCCATCATCGTCGTACAGTGCTCATGCATTCGTTGTCACACCACCATATGATGATGCCTTGGTGATCGTTGAATCGTCGTCTTTCCAACTTCGTGGTCTGACTCTCGTCAAGCTGTCCTCGTCCCGCCTTCTACTCCGAGTCAGTGGTTGAAGTTGTCTAATAGCTAAGGCCTCTACGCATGTATTCGCGATCGTGATGCCATCGTGGTGGTCGCATTGTCAAGCTTCCAGTTTTATCATCAGACTCTCGTCATGCCATTGTCATCACGACATCGTCGTTACACAGTCGTCGTTATGACGTCGTAGTCACCCGATCATTTCCTCATTGCCATCACTTTAGTAACGTCCTCCCGTTGTCGTGATGCCCTCGTGGTTATACCGCCTTCGTCGTTCCATTGACGTTACTCTTTCTTCGTCATCGTATTGCAATCATATTGTCACGACCACAACAGTTGGCCGAGTAGTAGGTTTGCCGCTTCTGCAGCAGCTGACGTCGACGATGACGAAGACGCACTCTCAGTGAAGGTGTCGGACGGAAACTATATTCTTCCATTAGATTAAACTCCCTAGTTTTTTGCAATATATATAGTAATGAGACTGGTGGAGGTGCTGGGTAAACTGTTTCGTGCACTGCGACCAACAGGAAGCTCTTAACTTCGACGCTGAACTTCGGCAAAGACGGCGACAACTAAGACTACCACAAGAACTGGACACTGTCTCAATAAAGTGTAGAACCATGACAACCCGATCAACGAGTATCCAGACTGGAGAGACACACTGGAGAATACACTCTGTGCATTTTATAGTCGCAACGAACCCCAAGGTAGTTTCACGTTGACGCTTTCGAGGATGTTGAGGACTGGATGGACCACTACAATGGAGTTGCCAGCGTCAATAAATTCGCTCTCGAGGACTCGGCGTGTATAGCTGGTTTGAAAACTACGAAGCTAGTTTGGCGACCTGGCAAGAATTTGTGGCCAGCTGCGCAATACCTACGGAAGTCCAGGCCAGAAAGAGCAAGCAGAATGTGCTCTCAATCTCGGAATCAAAGACCAAATGAGAGTGTCGCCATGTTCGTGGAGGACCGTCGCGGCTGTTCTTGTTTGTTGTTCCCGAAATGACAAGAGAAAAATTCGCAGTTTCGCCCGAAAGGCGAAGCATCGATTGCGATAGCAAATTAGTCGAGAGCTATACGATGCAAGGATAGTAGTTTAATTGTCCATATAAAGTTGTAAATATTTGCTTACTAACTTACTAACAGTTCATGTTTACCTGAGCGCACGGTGTCATGTGCGGTCAGGTAAACATGAACACATGTTGCTAGATGACCTCGGAAACCCGCTGTGAAAACGTCGGAGTGAGAAAGCGCGCCAGCAACAGCGGGCAAATTGACCTTCGCGCTGTCTCTGGACTAGCTTCAACGCTAACTAAACGTCGAAAGCACAGCGCATACAAAGCTACCGGCAATCGGCGAATGCATTTTCTCCCCATCGCAGATCGCTGTGAAGATGAAGCCCGCGCGGGCGCGCACTTCTCCCACATCGCAGATCGCTTTCAATATTACGGCGCCCGCACGGCCGTACTGTGAGCAGCAGCCGACGGAGCGGAATGCACCCCCCTCCCTCTCCGTCCCCTCGCCCCCATGCCTCACGCGCGAAAGACCGCACTATTCCGGCCTGCCTTCTTCCCTCATGTGCGCTACATTTAGCCGCGATTGCCGGCTCACCCTAGTACGCTTTCACTCGAACACACAGCTAACGGCGCACAGCAAAAATTTTATCGCCGTTGGACTTTATACAGAACCTCGCGGCGACGGCGACGCCGACGGCAGAAATGCGCTTGGAGTGTGCATATAGTTTGTTTTGTATTTACATTGTACCCACCCCCTCTGTAACGCCCTCTGGGTCTTGAGGGTCTACTACTACTACTAATTATAATATTAGTTGCTGTCGGAATAAAAGAAGGTACGTTTGTCGATGCAAGCGTGAAATAGCAGTTGTCCGCAGGTCTAGTGCGCAACCCACCAGGTACCGTAGCTGAATTCCTCAGCAACGAGGGAGCGTATGCTACGGCAGTGGTCGTCGCAGTACGAGCGCCCAAATAACTTCACATCGTTCTCGTCGTCCATGGCAACCCCTCATTTGAAGACCCTGCGGTAACTCGAGCGCAGAATTGTAGGCGAGGAGCTGCAACAAGTTAATGCATTGTCTCCTGAACCCCACGTGACCGCACTAAGTGATGTGGTTCGCGAAGAGGTCAGGCAGCCCTATGCGAAGAGATCACAAGCTCCTATGCTGGCAGTGGGCTATGCATCCCGTGCATACACGCAACAGACGGCATAGTACTTCTCGCGCCCTCTGCCTTCCATAAGCCCAAGTCTAACCGTGCGGAAATCTAGTTTGTGGCGCGCTCCCGACAGTCGGCCACTCTGCTACCATTGTGGGCCTCCCTGGGTTTCACCCAGACGCACGTCGCCCCCCTGATGGTGAGCGTCCCCGAGCCATTGCCGACTACTTCGCGAGCAACCGGTTCCCGACGCTCAAAACGGCAGCGATGGCCTAGCGGTAGAGCATCCACCTCGTATGCGGGAGGTACCGAGTTCAAATCCCGGTGCCGCCGGGAACCCACCGGTTTTTCTAATGGGTAGAGATGTCCCCTGGCTTGGTGCTCGGCTGTCGTGGGGCTCGGCTGTCGTGGGGGTCCACATCTCGAAAGAGGGCCCAATAGAGATTTCAGCTCTTGTCTCTGGGCGCCTCTTGTCCAACCACAGACGGCCTTGTAGACGAGGCAAGTGCTGCCGCCGGGTACCTACCGGTAAAATAGGTACAAGCGCGCGCCCGGCCTGGTGCTCGGCCATTATGGGACCTCAACGCTTGGAAAGGGGTGTTTGACCTCAACCCGAAGGCGCCCCCACCTCAATAGGTGCTTGGGGCGCCACATGGGAAATGACCGCCGACATCACTTTTTGTTTTCGTGCTGACGTTGGTTTTGACGGGAATTCAGGGCGCAGGCTCCTTTCCCAAGCGCATCACCCCTGAAGAAAGCCGAACGCCAGGCCGGGGCACGCTTGTACCCATTTGGACCAGTGGGTGCCCGGCGGCGGTGGGAATCGAACCCATAGTGTCGTGCACAGCGCACGATTTTGCGCGCTGTGCACGAGAACACCTGAGTGAGCGAATGAGTGAGTGAATTAGCTTTTATTGGCTCCAGCAAAACACAATAAAACGTGCACCCGGCTAATCCCATGACGGGACCGACAGGTCTAGCCCGTCGGCCCGATCACGGGCGGGGTAGACGGCCAGGATTTGGTCTTTCAAGACGGGACTTCGCAGGAGCGCGTCCCGCTCTTCCTTGGTGAACTTCGGGCCCAACGACCCGCACTCCCAGAGCGTGAGAGACAAACTAGCACCCTCACTACAGGCCGCGCAAGAACAATTCGGGTAAATGTCAGAATATATGCTATTAAGGGACGCTGGATTTGGGTAGGATTTAGTTTGCAGGAGTCTAAGCATGACCGCCTGCGCCCTGCTTAGCTTGGAATGAGGTGGCGGGAGTACCCTTCTCGCTAACGTCTGATTAGCAGTATAAGTCAGCGTTACATGAACACTGAGGCAGACGCAAGCGGATCACAGAGCATGATAGCGTGCTGGAACACGGTAGAAAATGTCGTAGTTTCGCTCTCTCCGTGCGCCACTGCATGAAATGGGAACAAGCAGACGAAACGGAAGTACACCTTTCTTGCTATATACTGTATACGAAGTGAAACAAAGACACGCAGACATTCAATTTGTTAGTTTTAGTATTTCTCTAAAGTTTTATCAGCCTATTGAAGCAACAGATCAAACAAATAACTGCTGTTGCCTTGAATAATTGTCATAGTCACGTGTCACTGTTAGTGACATCACAGCACGGCGAACTACGTCGGCGTACTTGCGCGATTGACGTTGGCTCTCCAGCTGGGAGCGCGGCGCCCGCGAGGAGAAGAGAGCAGGGCGCTTGGTTCGAAATTTCAGCTGTTTTCGCGGTGCGTAGCAGTTCAATACCTTGCAGGCGCGGTCGTTAGCGCGCATTGTATGCACTGTGCTTCTCAATTCAACATGGACAGACCTGCTGAGGGGCCCTTTAAGGCACCTAGGCTCATAGGCACAATGCTGTCTTCTGTATATGTTCAATCACTTTAAGCATGAAGGCACAGTCGCCAACGATTGGAAGTGTAGTCGACTGGTGCCTCTACTAAAGCCTGGGAAGTCTACGCTGGACCTTACATCATCGGAAAAGAATGTCGGAAAAGTCACTGAACGTTCGGTTCACAACGTGAACAATTTCAGTTTGTGGAAGTCAATGGGACCGCATGAAGGTGCCTTCCGGAGAACCTCGTAGGTAACTTTGATGTGGCACCTTAAAAGCTTGTAAGGACAAAAACAGCGACGTAGCAGTTTTTCCGAACAGCCGCGATGTCGGACAAATGCCCGCAACCATACTTTATCGCCAGTATTGTACGTGCCCGATCTATGGTGAAGATTGTATACCGACAGGAGTCAAAGGTTTGGCGGCAATGAATCGGATGCCGCCCGAGTTCAAGGGTCTCCTATGCGCGCATTGCTTTCGTTTTGCAATAACGTGCCAGGTGGTCGGGGGTGACCACAATCCAACTGTTGCTGGACAAGGATTTTGGGAATAATTCCAGCAAGTGCACACCAATCTGGTGCAAGGGTGCCTTCAGGGGGGAAATGGGTTGGGGCTGTCCTTCTGGGCAGTCTTGCGAACGTCGTTCGCCGACACTATGTGAACGAACGTATTGCTTCACACCTTTAGCTTGACGTGGCCAGCAGTACTCGAGCCGAATTCTTTCTAACGTGTGAGTCAATGCGAGGTGTCCGGATGATAGTTCGTCGTGGCCGGTGCCTTAAGAGTTCTAACTAAGTTTGGTCGACATGGCGAGCAAGTGTATAGATGGGTAGCTTGGGTAGGGTTGAAGTTGTTGTTATAAAGGACTCCGTTTCGAAAACAAAACGATGATAGCAAACGTACAAAACGTCGAGGAGGGCTGGATGCATGCCCTCCTAGGAAGTCATTGAGATGGCTGAGCTCCATCTCGTTGCGCTGTTGAGGCAAATCGGTTGCTGACACTGCACAACGCGAATGTCCTCCTCTCCATGATGAGCGATGCCACTTCCGACGGGTGGCCGTGAGATACAGTGTAGGAGTCTTTGCGCTTTGACTTGTGAATGACGGTAAGATAAAAACTCTTGAAACTGACAGCTCCATCGTGCCACAAGATCTGAAGGGTCTGTGAGATTCGCCAGCCAGCAGAGCGAGTGGAGATCGCTGACCACTGTGATTGGGTGGCCGTAATAGCCGGAAGCTCTGTAAGGATCTGACAATAACGTAGCATTCTTTTATTGCGATAGAAATTATATGAACACTCCAGGTAGGTGCACTTCTGCCGTCGCCATCGTCGCCGTGGCCGCCACTGTTATGCTGCGAATAAAGTCCAAGGGTGATAAAATCGTCGCAGCGTGCTGTATGCTGCTTGGGCGAGTGAAAGCGTTGCCAGGGTGAGCCAGCGATCGTGGCTTATGGCGAATTCCATTGGGAGAAGAGGAGCAGGGCGCCGCGCTGTGCGGAGTTGGGTGGCAGCGCAGTGACAGCAGGGACACTCGACCCGCCACTGGAATATGGCGTGCATTCTGAGAGCAGGTGGGAGGGCGACGTGTGAGGAGAAATGTACCATGTCACTAAGGCAATCGACGTCCCACCATTCTCTGCAGGAGAGTGGCAAAACACGCGTGATCGTCTTGTGATCTGTCGGGCGTAGTAACGCTGTCACCGTTTGCAGCCACTTCCTACATACTTTTGTGCAGCGCCGACGCATCCTACAACGTTTCCACCGGCGAAGATCATCTGAACTGCAACTTTAATTTGAAGTTGAGCTCCGGCAGCTTTTGCTGCTGTCACTGTCGAGCGTCTCAAGCACTTCAGCAAGGCGAAGACGCTTTGCTGCCGCTGTCCACCGCGCATCCGACGAGAATCTAGGCGGACTAGAAATGCCAGGATCTGTCGCTAAATCGCTGCGAAGCTCGCTCGTATCACCGACGTCAAAATCAGCGGTGCCAAAACACCAACTACGCTTGGCTGCCGCCATTGCCGCCGCGCGCGCCGGCTGAAACAAACTAAAAAGAAATGAGGAGGATATGACGGTTCTAGTCAGGTGACTTCCTTCGTACTCCGCTTTTCAGGCGAGAGCAGTCCGGACTGCTCCCGGCTGCTCTCGGCGCATCGAAACTGCTCTTGTTCTACCACTGGATGGCGGCTCTCCCACTCCTGTTCGGCCACTGAAACACGTCGCCTCTGGAACGAGCACTTTCAGCGTGCTTTTGAGTGCTCCTGTTCTCCCAATGGAATTCGCCATTAATCTCGTACACGCGAAGGAGGACAGCCAAAAGGAAGTGCGCTGTCTTCGTGGCGCGCAACGCTCTGGGCGGGGGAGAGGGTGTTCTACTGCGGGTGGCCCGGGCGGCCGCGCGTTCCCGCCCAGCGGCCGCTGTATCTTGAAAACAACTGGAAAGGCTGCGGTAGTACTGGAAAGGTGCGCGGCGGTAGCGCGATGGTGCGGGGGAGCGTGGCGTCATACTAAGTGTGGCGGCGGCGATAGCGCGGCGCACCTTTCAAGAACTACCGCAGCTTTTCCAGTACTAGCACAGAAGATGTACACGAGTATAGGCCTAGCTACAACCAAGTTTAAACCTCGAAATAGCCAAGTTCAACCTAGCTACTACCAAGAGACGCAATCAATCGACCAGCTTCACTGTGTAGAGCTTTGTGCGGCCCAGTGCAAGCTTCCGCCTTCTTTTTAGGTAATTAGAGTGGCAGCGGCTGCTCTGTGGGCCAATCAGAATTGACAGTACGGAGAATTCCAGAATAAGGCGGAATATAACGATGTCTATATAGGACCACAGTCAAAGCTGTAATGCCTAAGTAATTGTAAAGCTGCCCTGGAGCAAGTCTGTAATTGCAAAGTCAACACTTTTTACCAGGTATTGAGATACGGAACAGAATCTATCAGATGCGGCGACGAAAACACGAGCGGCATGGTCTGAAACAAACCGGAAGCAAATGTGGCGACAAGCTGCACTGAAACTTCTGAGGGCTCAACGTGCGACGTGCGCATTTTGGGAGTAAAAGTCATCTATCACTTATCACTAGAATGGCTTCAGAAGAGATTGCCTTGCTATGGCTCGCTATCTCATGTCAGGCTCTTTCGTAAGTGTCTTTCTTAACAGCAGAGCAGTTTAAGCTTTTCGTTTCCCCGCGTAGCGGTAGCAAAAATTCGCCTAGCGATGACGTCACTTCGTACAGCTGCGCCTCGCTTCGCCTAGCTCCACCGCCGCCACGCTAGGGATGACGTCACTGCGCACAGCTGCACCTCGCCTCACCTTGAAATAGCAATCGATAGTCAATCAATAGCTAATCGATAATCGATCAACAATCAATTAATTCCGGAAAATGATAGGGATGACTTGGTAGTGGTTAGCCTAGCTCAAGTACGTGGCCAATACCTTGCGATACCCAATCGATAGCCAGTCAACAGCTAATGAATAATTGATTGATAATCAAGAAATTCTGGAAAATGCTGGGGATGACATGGTAGTGCTTAGCCTTGCCCAAATACGTGGCAAATGTTGCTGGTGAAAACTTGCGTGACACATCAGCAGCAGAAAACATTCTTATACCAACTGGTGAATGCTTTGTGTGAATGTAAAAATAATGTTTAAGACTGTTACCTGCGTTTGTGAATATTCTTACACACAGAATAAACAGTGGTAAGACAACAAGCCACAGTTGAACATGCCCTTCCTCGTAAAAAGTTCCCATGCACGTGCTCCATAATACTTATGAGTGTGTAGGTGTTGAGGCCCTCTAGCAGCATTATGTAGAAACTCCATGACTCTGGACAAGAAAAACAGAAAAACACTGCAACAATGTTGTTCCTGTTAGCCTTCAATCCGTGCCAGCTTTTATAAGGAATATTGAATACTGTGGGATCTTAAAAAGAAGTTATGATGTGCTCATACTGGTGATTTTTACGTTCCTTTTGCTGCTAGAAAAAATAGCTATGGTAATTTTTTTTCATTCAAAACTATCGATGCAGCATGTGTGCCACTCAAGTGCAACAGTTCACGAGGCATCCCAGGCCCCGAAAGGAGAAGTTGGAAGAAGATGCAAGAGCAGCATGCCAATGTTGTTGGTGAGAGCCTTGTAACATTGTCACATCATACATAAATTTTAAGAATGCTAATCTCGTAAAGCGGTTACTAGCACACAATGTTTGCAGAAATTCAAACAAGACAGAACTTGCAGAAGAAGAAGAAGGCTGGAAGAATGGTTAAACAAAAATATCACTAGGAGTAGGACCAACATTTTGGCAAGTGAATTGTCTTAAGTCAAGCCAGCACCTGATTTCTGCTCCCCCACTTCATTGGGGGAAGATGAGAATGATGCAGGCAGTGCATAGAGTAAGGTGAGGGAATTGTAAGTGTTCAAAAAAGAGGACAGAAAGAAAACAAGAAGGTGTAGGTTTCTTGTAATAGAGAACATGTAGGGCTACTAGTGTTGCTTAATCCAAGTAGGGGTGACAAACCTAGAAGACAATTTGTGTGTACGCAAGTGTTTCCTTTGTTGGGCCTATTTAAACGAGAACGAAGATATATGGTTTGGATATTGCAAAAGAAAGAGCAATAAAAAGAAAGAACTAGAATCTCAGTTGTATCCAGATATTTTTGATCAAGCCAAGAAGCATGAAATGAAAGCGAAAGGCACGAATGCACATCTTGTCGAAACCAGAGGGCATTAAAGTAAAGATAAAATAAATGATCGATTGAGTTATGAATTCATCATAGCCCACCCGCTAGCACACACACAGTCCTAGGTGTATTTGTGCTCTAAATGGCTATGATGGCACATTTCAAAACATTGTTAGCTGTTTGCGACATGCTACCTTTTTTGTTGCTCTTTTTTTTTAAAAAAGACCTGCAATTTTTTTTTAGTAGAAGATTCTTGGCTTCACTCAGCTCTCACATATAGCTTATTGCAATCACAAGGTGGCATTAACCCTACTCATGCTAAATGCTAGCCTCGCCATTAGCAGGACCTTAGCAGCCATATAAAGATGAAGAGGCTCTTCACGTTTGTGTGGCAGGCACATTATGCATAAAGTTCATTTAGTTCAGCAGGCTTCATGGTTCTTAGAAGATTTGAGGTCTTTCACTTAGTCATAAAAAGAGCTATACAGGAAGTAGTGCATTGCAAACAAAGGCAATATTCTCAAATATGCTTTGCAAGCCTTGTGTTGACATAGTGACCATATGTTAATTTTAAAGTTGTAATTTGTGATAAGCATTTAGGCAAGAACACAAAAATATTAGAGGTCTGTTCTCGTGCATGATAAGAACATCAAGCTAGTTTAATCTGCATAGAAGTTCACTTATTGCATATATGCACTTATTTCATACTTCACTGCATAGAAGTTCATTGACGATCCTGTGTCGCAGCAGAGACATCACTCTTGCCAAATTTACCATGGCTCGTTATACTGTTCTTATACCTTAGGCAGAACAATTGCACCTGCATTAAACCACAAAAGCTTTAAGCACTAATATAACTTGCTTACTTTTATGGCTTTAAGCATAATCTTTCACTGCTATTGATGAGGTACATGTTGGTTATTTTACCGATTACATATCTTTTCTTTTTCAGAATATGCCAGCACGAAGTTTCCAGGCGCAAGTGTTTCTTATATAAAAGAAAGCCTATTCTCTCCCCTCACAAGGGAAATAAAATCACTATTTAAAAATGCCTTTTCATGTGCCTTTTTTGTTTTCCTGTTGGCTGCAGTTAATATTCAGCCTCAGTGAGCCAAATCTTGCTACTTTATACCTTAGTGGGATATACCCCAGTACAATGAAAAAACAATGAAAATTCATCTCGATCTAAATCCAATGAATATACCATGACGAACCAATGGAAAAACAACACAATAATACTACAATAGATTTCTAATGGATTCACGGTGGCCACTTCTCCATGACTGCTCAACAAATCTACAATGAAATACCAATAAAAATTCCACAATTTTTTTGTTGATGGTTGCACAAAATATTAATGGAAAACCGATGGAGTTCCAACAACATTTTTGTGAGGGTTATACCACGCGCACAGGCGAAAAAAGTATAAGGAGTTGCAAGGCGAAGCACGAAAACAAGTTAGTGTGAAAACAAGTCACGGAAGAAAATTAGGGCTCCAATGGTGTCGTTTGGAGAACGTTGATTTTGTGTAATATTCTTTACTTCTGAATAGTGTTTGCCTGAGCTCGATGGTGGCACATAGCGCAAATAGTGTCGAGCAGAACTAGTTGCTATTCCAGCTTGTGTCGTTGTCCCTTTCTCTCCGTGTCAGTACGTTCTGCTAGAAACGATTTGTGTTATTTATTTCGTCATTGTTATCCACTCTCGTTCTACGGCCAGTTCGGGATTCTGTATTAGTTTAAGATATATTTTTGAATGAATTTTTGATGTGGTGCATTCTTGCCGACTGGAATGGAGAGGGAAGTGTAAGTGACCACGACTAAAGGCAATAAATTAAATCCTCCAAGCATTCATGTGTATGCATGGCATGCAGACTGCAGGGATACAGTATCGGCAGATAATGGGCCGAACATAAAAACATTTTCTTGTGTAAGTGCTCTTTGCCATGTGGCCGGCCACCTTCATTAAAGGGTCTCTGAAACGGTTCAGACAAATTTGTAGACGCGTAGGGTACAGCTACAGTAAAACATTCGCGTCACAATTTAAGTGAAGCGTCTCATATCAAGAGAGCTACGGACAGTTACAAGTTACCCTCCTCCCTAGACATGCATTTCCTCCTCAACTCGTTCACCGAGTGGTGGGGGCTAAGCTCCGCCTTCGCTGGCTCTACTTCATGTTGTGATGTGTTGTCTTCTATTTCCGGTTGTCTTGGAGCCAGCGCACGAAGGCTCTCCAACCTTTCCGCTAGCCGCCCGGCCGTCGATCCCCAGCGAGAGCGATCAAGCAGCGTGCGCTGCGAGCGTTCTATCGCAGTGCCGAGCGTGTCCAGTATTCCGGTAACCACAGGCGAGCTGGGTGTTTTCACGGATAGCCAGAGGCGTAAACTAAAGCCCCTCCATACCGCTGTGATGAAGGAGCTTCGTAGAAGTAGAGTGTACTAGACAATGGTCGAGTGGGCGGAACGGCGCTCTGCCGCTGAGGCGCCGCGTGTGGAAAAATAGTGCGAGGGCGCTGCACGCGAACTGGATTGGGGCGGAGACGCGCTCCGCAGCATATTCAACGTACTTTCGCTGCGGGCGGCGAGGCCGATT
>NC_051156.1:143721752-143917113 GCF_013339745.2 Dermacentor silvarum
AGCATTACAAGTATGTTATGCGGTTAGACAAAGATTTGTGATGAAGCATAGCAAAAGTGAAACTGGTTCACGGCGCAATGTATCACTAGCAAAAGAAAAAAAATCTGCGGCAGACTGAAGTGTCGACTCAACCGAACCAGATGAAACTATTTCCTCCAGCTAATACGATAGCGGCCAGAAGGCCTCGCACGTGTGCGATCAGCTCACACTCGACTGAGAATCTCATTAGTGCTAAAAGCACAGGGACATAAAAGAAACGACTACACATGACAGAGTAGGACAGACCAACTAGTACCGAATTAATGCATTGCTCACAATCAACGCGCGTAGCGCCCCTGATAATCGTGGTCCCCTGATTTGGGCATTCAAATTAAAGAAAAATTGGCGACCCGTTATTAACATTTCATGAAATCGTCTCCCACTATAAAGAGGAACGCAGGCGCTTCCCGCCTCCACACCCCAATCTATATATATGTAGAGCTCAATCGATCACGCTTAGGGAGCTTCAGACGAGGTCATATCCCTCGCGAGGTTTCCTAAGCAGGATTAATACAGAAATTGACCCACAGTGCCCGGATTATGGGGAGGTGTTTAGCACTCTAGCACATATGCTCTGGCAGTGTCCTGCGTTACGGGATACGTCACTCACCAGCGAACAGGACTGGGACGAGGCCATCTCAAGTACGGAACTCAAGCTCCAGTCCATGGCCGTCCAGAGGGCCCGTGAAAGAACGGAGAGGCTTGGCCTCCCGATTCCGACATGGGAGCAGCCAGCGGCGAGCTGGGGGCCCCAGCGGGTCTCCGCCGGCTAGTCCCTCAGGACCTCAATAAAAGTTCATTGTCTGTCTGTCTGTCTGTCTGTCTGTCTGTCTGTCTGTCTGTCTGTCTGTCTGTCTGTCTGTCTGTCTGTCTGTCTGTCTGTCTGTCTGGGGAAACCCGTTCCTACTGGTACGCAATAACGGGTTTAAAGCCAATGAAAGATAAGAAAAAAATGAAGGGTATGAAAAATTACCCAAAGCGCATATTTTTTAATTAAAATCCAATTGGAAAAAGAAAATGTGGGCACGGTAACTTCTAATGCCCTAAGGTGGCCGTCAAATGTTGAGCAAGGGTGCCTGGCCTTTGATGCAAAGCAGCTTCTCAAGAGGCACGGTGATATCACAGCTAGTTATGCAGTTCCACAAGTTTGAGTGAGTACCCAGCGTCCGGTGGTCTCCCTATGACGTGCAAAATCTCGTTGATTGAATGTGTTGTAAATGGGTGATGGTGCTACTGGTGCAATAGCGTAGTTTCGCTTTATAATTCTGCGCTATGCTAAGAACGCCATGACTTTCATGTGACCAAATTAGTTGGGCAGTAAACCACGAAATTACGTGGCTATTATGGCACAGACCGACATTTTAGAAAAATGATATGCGCGAACATTGGCTTGCGAGGTGCACGAAACAACGGTTCAAAGCATCTCAGCCACGTCCTAAATAGCTCTGAAGGCCTGCCTGTATATTTATTGTGCGTCTGCGCTCGCGTAATGTGACAGCAGATGGCGGGTGTGCACGAACATACTACGTATATCTTTCGTGACAGTGGCGCCATTTCACTTTAGGCATTCTTAACTGCAATACTTTTGGGCACACTTCGCCGCGTAACACAAATCTACTGCAGCAAAGATGACTTTAAGAAGCCGACTTTTTCAACTAATCTTACGAGGCAGGTCCGCTTATCACGCCTGGCAACGTTTGACAACACACTTACTGCATTCATTTCTTTAGTTCTTTTTCATTTTCATATCGCACTGACCCTGCATCACGCAGTCACAGGCTGATACCGCGTCATAATCGTTTTAACAGCATCGGTACAGTGTGTAGGTAAGTGTGCATGCAACAGGCATGGTGGCACTGGCTGTTGTTGGGAAGCTTCGAGACTTCAAAAACGAGGCCGAGCTCCCTCAGGTACATTGACTCCGGCCGTCGTGCCGGGGAATATGCCCACCTCCGGTTGGAACAGGGACTTGAAATCGGTCAGCAGGCTTGGGAAGTTTTTCACCACATGTATTTTTTTTATTTATTCAAAATACCCCCAAAGGCCCTCATTATGAGGGTATGACATGGGGGGGGGGGGTCACAGGCGCACAGGCACTGGTCATAGATTATACATCGTATTAAAGAAGAAAATATAACAAAAATAATAATAGAGTGATACATAGGAAATATACAAAATAAGTCACAATTATTTCAGAGAAAACATTAGTACATATTAGGAGAACATGAGGCAAATGCAATGAAAAGCAAAACAGCAACAAACATCGAAAACACTGTAAAAGACGCCTAGATAATAATAATAAGATTAGTTGATCAAGTCGTGGGCGAATTAAATCTTGAAACTTAGTCAAGTCAGGTTCCGTGGCAATGTCTGATGGTAAGGCATTCCACTCAGTTATTTTGCGCGGTAACAATGAATATGCATAATGGAATGACTGGCAGTTAATGCGCTTGACTTTGTATGGATGATCACGACGTGGAAAGATAACTTGTGGTGACTAAAAGAAATCATCATGAAGTGATGGATGGTGATAAAGCTTATTGAAAAGTGATAGGCGAGAAATTTTACGGCGAAGTGCTAAGGTGTCCAACTCAGCTTTATTCTTTAACGAGGTGACGCTGGTGTAACGTGAATAATCTGAAAAAATCAAACGCGCAGCGCGGTTTTGCAAGGCTTCGATGTTATTGATATAAGTTCGTTCGGAATCCCAAATGGCAGACGCGTATTGTAGTTTAGGACGGATTAATGTTGTGTACGCTAGTTTTTAGCATGCATTGGGGCTTTTTTTTAAGTTATGTTTAATAAGTCTGGGAGTATGGTTAGAAGAGGCAAGGGTAAGATTAATATGATTATTCCATGATAAGTTTGACTGAAGATTGATGCCAAGGTACTTGTAAGTTGTGGCGAGTTCCACAGCGTTGTTATCAAGAGAGTAGGCGGTTGGAATTCGTGGCCTATTGGTAAAAGACAAGGGTCTAGTTTTGGAAATATTTAATGGCATTAACCAATTAGAACACCATGCACTTATTGCCTCCAGGTCGGTTTGTAGTAAGTGATTATCGGTGTTACTTGTTACGCATCGATAAAGTACACAATCATCTGCAAATAGTCTGATTTTGGATAACACGCAACTGGGTAAATCATTAATATAAATAAGAAAGAGCAAAGGTCCAAGTACGCTGCCTTGTGGAACTCCAGACGTAACATCAGCATAAGATGAGTTAGAATTGTTAACTGATGTAAACTGAGTTCTAGATGAGAGAAAATCGGTGATCCATGCAATTATAGTAGAGTGAATGTTAAGCTGTGAAAGTTTAAGTAACAACCTATGGTGTGGAACACGATCAAATGCCTTGGAAAAGTCTAAAAATATTGCGTCAACTTGAAACCCAGCGTCTATCAGTGCATGTATGTCGTTAATAAATCCGGCTAGTTTGGTTTCGCATGAGTCGCCCTTGCGAAAACCGTGCTGATACATGAAAATAATGTTATGGTCTTCAAGGAAGTTGATTACTTGAGTGTGTATTATATGTTCGAGTAATTTACAAATAGTAATGGTTAAGGAGATGGGACGATAATTGAGCGGACAAGCACGATCACGTGATTTGAAAATGGGTATTATTTTAGCAATGCGCCAGTCATTAGGAATACATCCTGTTGATAGTGACTGGAGAAAATAGAGCGGTTAACATAGGACAAATACTATGCGAGGTATTCTTTAAAAATTAATTATTGAAGCCTAGATGGTCGGCGCTAGATGACGTTTTAAGATTGCTTAGTAGAGCTAAAACACCAGACCCACTGATGACTACCTCGTGCATTGGGATTCCTACTAACGCCTTTAATGTTGGCAATGAGTTAACGTTTTCATGAGTGAAAATTGTTACAAATGTATCATTAAGATGTTGAGCACAGTCTGAATCGGGGATAGGAACTCCATGAGAATCAGTAAGACTGATGTCAGTGCGAGTTACAGGATTTACAACACGCCAAAAGCGACGAGTATTATTTTTTAGCATGGATCGTAAATCATGAGAAAAAAAGTTATGGCGAGTAGATTTTAGCAATGCCTTATAAGCCTTTTCGCACGCTTTGTGGTTGTCATGGGCACTCGCGAGACCAGTCAGTTTTACCTGCCTGTACAGTCTCTTCTTTTTGTTATTAAGCCTCCGAAGTTCGTTGGTAAACCAAGGAGAACTATTTTTTCTGGAAATGGCTAACATAGGAATGAACGTGTCAATGAGAGAACTGAGGTTGGCTTTAAAGAGGGCCCAGTTCTGTTCAATGGAGCGTGAATAGAAATCATGCAGAAATTGATCTGAAATTGTTGTTAATTCATTGTTAATTGCGTCGAAATTGGCTTTACCGTAACATCTTATTTTCTTTTTGGTAATTGTTCTTTTGCTTACGCAAAAGTTAATGCATCCAGTTATAACATCATGATCTGCGATGCCTTCTTCATAAGTTACGTCGGAAAATATATCAGGATTGTTAGTTAAAACTAGGTCTAGTATATTGGCAGAAGTTTCAGTGGATCGTGTTGGCTGACTAATAAGTTGGGTTAGGACGCAGGGTAGGGCAAAATTTTTTAAAAATTCGATTTTTGGTTTTTCACTTATTTGGAATGCTCAGGCATTCCTCAACAATATCCAGTACCCCACATGTTTTTCCGCGTTTTGATTGAGCCAAAAAGACCCGGTTTTCGAAACCAAGTGACGAACGGCCACGCCCCCTTTTTTTCACCTAGCAAAACCTAGCAATCGCTCATGCTTCTTCGAAACGTAAATTTTGTGGAAATCACGAAAGAAGAGTGCATTGGGCACGTACAACAGAGAGTGGGTGCCAGGCTAAGAAAGTTGAAGAAAGCAAGGGCACAAAGCTATCTGATGGCAAAGGTCTGTCAGGACGGGGGCGGTTGACTGACACTTGCATTGACAAAAGACAAACCTATTATGGCTTAGCCATAAGAAGAAACACTGGACACTTGGAAAGCATGCGGAAAGCTGTTGGGGCAACATATTTTCACATGTTGGCTACGGATATCGACACAAGTCACGGGCTCTGCCCAAAAGATGCCGGCACTTGTTTGCATACAACAAGGCTCAATTGACACAGGAGCCTTTTGTGCACAAAGAATACTTGCCTGCACCACTCCTTCATGCCAATAAGCCAATATTCCAACAGTTCTACCCCGACCTGCTGAAAAAGTGCTTACACGGCAAGACACAAATTGCTAATGAGTCATTTAACCATGTCGTGTGGGAGCGCGCACCGAAAATGTGTTCCTCGGAATGGAGATGCTCAAAACTGCCACCTTTGATGCTGTGCTCATGTTCAATGAAGGTTGGATGGCAAGAGTTAACGTCCTGAAGGCATTTGGCATATCACCAGTGCGTAACACTGTGATGTGGTTGGGTGAAGTGGACCGTTGTCGACTGTATTTTGCCAAGAGAGAGGCCGAACACATGACAAAACAAGCCAGGGAAACAAGAAAACAAGCAGAGAAGCGAAACGCTGTCTCTGGCAATGACTATGTGGCTGGTGGCTATTAGGCAAATGGTTCAGTGCATCTTGTTTTTGAAAGAAAATGAAGTGAACATGTTTTTTGTCTTTGACCCTCAATATCTCGAAATAATTTTTTTTGTTACATTTGTCCCATATTTATAAAAACTTCAAATGACAGCACGCTGATTTTTAGCCAGCGTAAAGTAGACACCTATGCACAGCTACTGAACTAGAATGGTACACATGCACTCAACAGTTAATTTTCTCTGAATTGTTTTCTTTGGAAAAAACAACAAAAACTGGCTGTGTTAGTAAAAAAATTGTGAAACTGTTGATCTTTGACAAATAATCTTAGTTCTAGTTCCACTGCAAGACGACATGATTGCGAATCAAATGAAACAAACCCGAATGCGCTACACGCAGTAGTTGCTGAGAAAATGGGTCTCAAATAAGGCTCAATATACATGGGAGGTATAGGGCCTACCCTGTGCCCTTAATGAAAAGTCAAGACAAGTGCTCAGAAAAGAATGTGCGGCCGCATCCGTGGCCGATACGGAGAGTGACGACCAATTAATATTTGGAAAATTGAAATTGCCAAAAATGATAATTACCGACCTCGGAAAAAGTGCGAACACCTCGCTCAGCACCCGCTGATACTCATCGGAAAACACGCCCAACATGTGGGGTGGATGGTAAAAAACGCCAATGATCACACTAAATGCAGTACCCTTCAAGGAAATCCAAGTACATTCAAGAAAAGAATCGATAATGATGGGTGCGGCAATGAATTCTTCCTTTATCGCGATGAGCACACCGCCCCCTCTACGCTGTTGTCCATCACATCGAAAAAACTTGAAAGTGGATTCACTCGTAAAGATGCTGTTATCGTGAATGGTGTAGTTAAGTCAGGTCTCGGTAAGTAACACTAAAGACGCCTGGAATGAATCGATGAGCGATGAGAGTGCAATACCATTAGCGACAACACTTCTAGCGTTGGTGTATAAAAAAAGTTGGCCGCATATCTGCTTGCTTCGCTGCAAATGACATCGAAAGACGATAGTCTTCTGCCACCCCTGATAAGTAACACCCTCTCTTGTCCACCCTCCCACCCCTCACGCTCTTCCCCTCCCCTCTCACTCCTCTCATGATGGATGCAATGGAGATTTTGCTGAATTCAATTCAAATTTACCGCGTTCGCCCTACTCTCGCGCCATCTGTTGGGACCTTTTATTACCGTTGACTTAAAGACGGCTGCAGAGCCGCGGCTTCAGTCGGCGTCTTTTAACGCGTAGCGTTTCCTACACCATTTCTAACGCATTCGACGCCATTTCTATCGCATTGATTTTTCATTTACTAACGCAAAAACCAGTACAATATGTATTCCTAATTAAATGAACGCTACGGATTACGGTTATGTGTACTCAAAACTCTGTACTGCTAAATTAGCCATCCTATACTCCGTTTCATACATCAGCCAGGTCATAGCCTCCTCTATAATTATATATATAGAGGAGGCTATGGCCAGATGCAACGCTGTAAAAGCTGCGCAAGAAGTACGGCCATTAAAATGTATTACTCCGCGCGTTCCGTCTATGCAGCGGTCTATGCTTCGCTGCGCGGCAGCGGCGTTTGCTCGCGCGAGCTTGCACGTGAGGCTGCAGCGACGGGCTGCAAATAAAACGCGCATAGCATGGCGTTTTCAGCGCAGCTTAAGAAACTAGGGTCTTTAGAGTTACGTATCCATGTATTTTCTATTAAAGTAACACACCTCCTAATACTTACCTAGTGATGTTGCGTCTCAGATATGCGTAATTTTTACTTTGTGATCGATAACGTTCTCAAGTATGAACAGCCGTACCAGTTTAAGTAGTGTGGGCGGTAAGCAAGTGGTCCAATTTTGGCCGGGTGGCTGAATCGGGTGACAGACAGCCAAACAGACAGACAGACAGACAAAAAAAAGCGATCGAGGAACTCTGTCCAGAAACCCCACTAGCAGACATAAAGACCGCAGAAATAAGCGCTACAATGGCTCTGAAGGAGTTGAAGATGGAAGATGTACCAAAAAGTCTACCACATAAGTGGAAATTTTGGAAACACACGCAATTACCGAAGGAAGTGAAAGACTTTGAATGGAAAAGACGGTGGGGAGTTCTCCCGACAAAAATAAGACTTGCACGGTTCGGGATCACACCATCAGAGGAATGTCCTAACTGCAAACAACCTGAATCGCAAAGGCATGCATTCAAAGAATGCCCTTCAGCAAAAGTTGTTTGGAAGATAGCCAACACCAAGTTCAGAACAAATCTAGCCAAAGAAGAGAAGAAGAAAAGCCTCTTTGAAAAATTACTGACCATAGTAATAATGTATAATTTGTGGAAAAGAAGAGGGCTTGCTGAAATTAAGAAAAAGCCCCAAAAAGCGGTGTATCCGGTATTAAAAAACACCAGAATCATGATGTGCAAAATATTAAATGAAGAGCTAGAAAAAAATGGAATAGACAATTTTCTTTAAAAATGGCATACAAAATTTTGGATAGTTAAAGAAAACACAGTTGAAATCCCACTTATTCCATACTAACACGCCTTTAAATCTTTGAACTTTAGGAAAAAAATGGAATTATGTGACCCCAACAACATTTCAAGAATACCAATTTTGTGAGAAATAAAGGGCAGCCTAAACATTGTATAAAATACAAGGCTGATCCATTTGCAAGTGCATTTTCCAATGTATTGTGAGTCAAACTAAACATTGTATAACTGTGCAAGTTTGAACGAAAGTACAATATAATAGCCTAAATATTGTATAACTGTTCGCAACTAATCAAATTTTATGTTACAAATGCCTAGTGTATAATTGTGTGTAATAGTATGTAAACAGATACCAGTATATCAAGAAAAATGAATGGTGTTACAGCTGTGAATTGTAAAAAATGTAGAGATGACAATAAACTTCTCCTTGTGTACCAAATTTTCAGCGTTTAAGTTCCCCAAGAAAAATACTATCGTCTTTAAAAGGAACATTTTTATCAGCGTGACAATGCAATTTTACGGGTAAGCTGGTAGATGAACCTGAGCCTAAGTAAACGAAGGAGGAGCATCATTTATCCCTGCGCCGGGGAACAAGAACAGCCTGGCCTTCATTGGTGTTCCACTCCTAAACGTCATTGTTCAAATACAGATTTGTTGAAAACAAGACGTACTCGATCCCCGTCTTTCTTCGTAGTTCGCGAGAACTGGAATAGCTTCCGTCGCTTTTCGCGAACTGTTTCCGAGTAATCTCGCGATATGCTCAAATTGGTGTTTTTCAACTTAAAGCCGCGGCTCAGAACCAGTTCGACTTCCTTCTCATTGAAGAATTTGGCAATGATAGGCCAGCTTCTTCTCCGACGAAAAGCGGCCGACACGATGCGCTCTCGAAATTGACGTCATGGTAAGCCCAAGTTTTTCGGTACAGAAATTATTTACGAGTCGTTCTGACTCTTCCCAAATTTCAGACTTCGCCGAATCTGTTATGCCATAAAAGAGAACGTTAGACCGCCTAGAGCGATTTTCCAGGTCGTCAATTTTTTCTTGTACAGCTACGAGACCGTTGTCACTGCACGCGATGGACTGATCACTAAGGGCTGCAGCAAATTTCTGCTCTAGATCAAGGACACGCTTTGTCAGTACATGCAGTACATGTAGGACGGCTTCCTGGTACTCTGGAAGACGAACGCCAAGTGCGTGAATCCAGTTCCGGTCCAGCAGCGTCGGTGACGACCCCTTGGTTAAATAAAGGGGAATGTTTGCCTCCCGGTCGTCAAAGCGAGCGGTGACCTGGGCCTGACTCTGGATCTGGGAAAGCTGCCTGGAGTTGCTGCGCAGCATGACCCCCGAAGCCTCGACGGACATGCCTGGGAAGGTACGCTTGAATAGTTTCCCGGCCATGACCGACACGCTGGCCCGGGGTGCCCGCAGACTTCGACGGTCGGCATGTACGGTGGCACAGACGACGGAGCAAACCTTGTCCGCCACATATCGAATATCGGCGAGTTCTCGGCTATGACGTGGAGCATGAGCGCGGTGGGGCCCAAGCCTGCAGCCGCACGTCCCCGCCGCATACTCTTGCGACGGATACGCTGGCCGCGGGCTTCTGTGGAAGCTGGGCTTGATCCAGGCTGCTACTGCTGTCCGCCGTTCGCCCTCCCCTTTCGGCATACCCGTGCAAAGTGCCCAGTTTTCCCGCACATGAAGCATTGTGCTTGAGAAAATTGGCACTGTGAGGGCGAGTTGTCACCACCACAGGCAACTACAGGCACTGCCCTTTGTCGCCATCATGGTGTTAGCCGTTTCCGCCGACAGGTGAGCCGGCCGCACGTGCAATCTCACCGGCGTCCTTGGCCGCAGCGTCCATCGCCAACGCTGCTTTCATTGCGTCGTCGAGCGAAAGGTCCGGAAGCTACAGAAGTCGTATCGGCGTGGCGGGGTTGTTTATCCCGCAGACGAAACGGTCCCGGAGCAGCGATTCCAGCTGGTCCCCGAAGGCGCAGGCACTCGCTGACCCTCGTAGCGACGCGACGAAATGCCCGAGGGTCTCTTCTTTCTCGCGGCTCCGCTTGTTGAAGCGGAGACGCTCCAATAATAGAGAAGTTTAGCTTGTCCGGTAGTCGGGTAAACGCGAGCGGACTGGGCGTTGGGGTGTTTTGCCGGAACCGTAAACGTGAGCGGCCTGTATGGTGCTACCAGCTGGTGGCGCAAAAATCGAACAGACAAACAGCTGCTAATATTTCAGAAACCAAGTCTATTCTACTTCGCTGCTGGTGTAAATGTTCGACAGTGGCCTAATCGTGTTGCCGCCGAAAATTTACACTAGCAGAGAAGTGTAATACGAATGGCTACTGCAATATTAGCTGTTTTTTGTCTGTTTGATTTCTCCGCCACCAGGTGGTAGCACCATACAGGCCTCTCACCTTTAAGGTTCCGGCAAAACGCCCCAACGCCCGGTCCGCCCGTGTTTACCCGATTACCGGACAAGCTAAACCTCTCTAATGTGAACGGTGCCGGGCTCAAATGCGGGCGCAGTGTGGTGAACAGCTCACTCAGCGTCTTGACATGCGATGTGGCTGACTTGAGGAGGTCGAGCAGGAAACTGAAGACATGCTCGTCACACTCAGGCTGTTAGATAACAGAGCGCTATCGGAGGAAAAGATCTTGAGATCATGGCCTATGCATTATTGCTCACAAAAGGTCGAAAAAGCCATTCGGCACTTCTGGAAGACAACTAGACTGTACGAGCGCATGTGACAGTGGACATTGCTCTGCCACTGGCTCGGCGAATGATTCACCATTTATTATTTTTGCTTGTTTTTTCTGATCAAATCTTCCCTTTCAGCCGCCGAAAGTGTAAGCTAGCCAGCCGGCCACGTGCTTGGTTAACATGCATACCTCTTTCTCTTCGATTCTCTCTCTTGGATTGTGCCAAGGACTCAAAGTGAAGTTCTGTGACAATGGCTTGACGTAAATGCTTGCCAGAGAAGAATCTGAAGTCTGTTGCTCCTGTCTGTATGTTGGGCAGACACAAAATACATACAATCGCCTCTCTGATAGATAGCAGTGGTCGCAAATAAGGGCTATTTTCACGGTCTATCAAGTGGTCATCGCGTACACCAAGTAAATGTTTCTGTTCTGACAATACGCATAACAAGCAACAGCAGCAGTAGCAAGCAATATTTAATTTTTACAACTGATAAAGCAAAGTTGAATAAATTACGCTACATTGCAGAGACGGCTATTTACAGAAGACACAGACACACCTGTTTTTTCTGTAGCCATGTTTAAACAGGCAACATTTTTGTATGCTATTTAAGGAGAAATCTATTTCTCCATGGCGAAATAAGGCATTTTGCACACTGCTTACGTATTTTGTGGTCGATAGACTGGAGAAAGCAGGGTGGTTAAGGAGAGGCGGAAACATCATTGAAATTATTGTACAACCGTTTCCTATATACTGTGTAGAATTAGTTAGCTTAAAAAATATTTTGCTCTGACCGACTGCACGGATGCTACAACAGAGAAAAAAATGTCGTGCCTGGCAAGAGCATTCGTGCTGCTAGCTGCTATAACAGGCTAACGCCACACTCTCCAGCTTATCTACAAACCAGCACCAAGGTGAAAAAAATTCGACGATGCAAGGTAGTAATATTTCAAAAGCAGGATAGCATAATGTAGATAAAAAATTCTCCCTTTATTGTACGACGAGAGCGCGCCGCCTCCACAAGGAATGTAGGGCTCTACTTAACGGTAAGAAATTTATCCGCGCGCACTTGTGAATGTTTCCTACAATCGATATACTTTATGAAATATTGCACCTCCTCCCATAGAATATGTGCCTGGAGAACTATGAATGACTGACGTGCTACGTTTGGCTGAATCTTGGAGGCTCATTTCTAAACTAACATAGAGCCGAAAAAAAATTAAACCATGTCAGCGGTAAAAAGCGAAAGACAGGATGGGAAATAAAAGCAAGAAAGAACCCTGCCTCTTGACTTCATCACCTGGGACGCCGTACGGAAGAAGCAGCAGGATGACATCCGTATAGCCTGCTGAGACCATGTGGCGTGCTCAATAACTTGGAACAAACCACTGGGAAATGAATGCTCGTAAGGCCTTTTTTTTTGTTGCTTGAAAAGTGGAAGTGCTAGAAAACCCTTAAATTTTCTAATATACATGTCTCGCACTTAAAACCATTTGAGCACCCCGAAAATAACAAGGTGCACTAAGCGTGCTCTGCTATCGAGCATGCCTTTTTACTAAAATGTTAGAATATATAGAATACAAAAAGAGTGTTTCAATAAAGAATCCACCCACTAGGGTGCAATTTTCTATTGTATGCGGCTATAGATTTCAAATAAAAATATTGTCTAATGTCTCGCAATGGTAATATGGTTCGTCAGAAGTGTCACACAGTCCAACATGCTCGTTACTTTCGTGGCAGCTTCTTGTTCGCCTCAAAGCTGATTTTACATCAAGGCGGATTGGGTGACGCTGTGCATCAATTTTTATATCCTAAAAAAAAGCATACAAAATCTAGTTCTACATTCTATGCGTTATATCAGCATGACAGTAGGACGCCGACAGGATAACGCCAGAAACGGGACCACAACCGTAGACAAAGGCAGGCTTTAGACGACAAAAAAAAAACACACACACACACACACACAAAACAAGTTTTTGCTTACCGTATCTACGGTTAGATGCGCTAAGCTGCAAGAATATTTTTGCCTTCTTTCTTTTTAGCTGATCACCTTCTTAGCTTCGTAAACATCCGTATATAGCAGATTTGGAGCAAACAAGGCCGAAGTAGCACAGAGAGACCCAACGAATAATGCTAGCCGAAACACTAGCTTTTTTAACGCTGTCGCGTTAAGAGCCCCGTGTCGCAGAAAATGCGGCATCGGCAACCGGTGTGCCATGTCGACATATGGCGGAGAAAATCATCCCCAACCACCTCGATCGCGCAGGCCCTCCACGTGGTGCAAACTTTTGGTGAACAAAGATTGAATTTCTCACAGTGAAATCCGTCAGAAAAACGGTAAAGTACGACTTTACCATTCGGCGTCAGATTCGCCGTCGGATTGTTTACCGATCGGCGTCGGATTGCAACTTGAACATACGAGAAATCCTAATTCTGTTACGAGGAAACTCATACACAAACCCCTTTTCCAGCATTTATAGCAGACCTACAGCCGCGTGTCCGGGTACATTACTTACGAAAATGATATCCAGATGGCGCTCGCATCCTACACAGGCCAAATTGGGACTTCGCCTGCTAATTCGTTTTGATCGGCCCCATGTCGCAGAAAATATTGTGTCGGCGTTAACGGTGTCCAATAATGCCATTGTGCTATCGCGTTCCACTCTTAACGGCGAAGGTTAAGCGTACTCCAAGTTTTGTTTCGTTTCCCTAAAACGAACCAGCTCCAACGAGACTACCTCAAATATCCCGGCATGATACACACTCCTTTTCTCGCAGCCGTGTGTACATTGCGTGCAGGGCTGTAGCATGTGAAACACGAGACGCTCAACATGCAAGGGCGGTCTGTTTGTATTTGGTTGCGGGACTTGAAAGCCTGGCGTGTTCTCCGAACTATCTATTCTACTTGTGTTTCTTTCACAAGTTTTTGAGGAGCATGAACATTTTTAATGTGAAAATGCTTCTCTACCTTTGCAAATTCGGTGGATGCTCGAGGAAAAGACCTTCGCGTTCCATTGGCTGCTCGTTGATCATACCAAGCACAACCTTTAGGTGTGAGGGTCCCCTTGAATCAACATCTGCGTGCCGGACCTCGGTGTTCATGCATTGATAGATTTTGTTACTGTCCCAACTGCTTCGCAAACTAGCTAGCCTTGTTCTAAGCAGCTTGTTTGCAAAGGCGAGTCCTGGAACAGTATTTTGTTTCTAGTATCGTTTTCAGCACTGCCTTGCTAGTATCCATCTAGGTTCGCCATCCGACACTCTTGTTTCTTAGAGTTGGTGGTTGGTGGTGAGAATGAATGTACGTCTGCTGTCGAGCGCAAATATTTCTATGTTTATCCACGGATGCGTGAAATTCTTCACTTACTTCTGGCAATATGTATCGTAGATATGAACCCTTTATATACGTTCTGATGCCTGTGTACTGTTAAAACGGTATGTCTAAAACAATTCTGTCTCTCATCGGGTCAGAAATACTGAGTGTGGAATGGAAGTCGATAAATAACAGATACGCCGACGGTTCTGCAATATTCTTTTTGCTACACTTTTCGTTACTTACATCCTGTCACGCATTATAGGACCTTAACCAAGAAAGTGCAAGAGTGGGGTTGAAGATTAATATGCAGAAGACAAAGGTAATGTACAGTAGCCTGGCATGGGAACAAGAATTCAGGATCGCCAGTCAGCTTCTAAAGTCTGCAAAGGAGTAAATTTATCTAGGTCACTTACTCACAGGGGACCCTGATCACGAGAAGGAAATTTACAGACGAATAAATTTGAGTTGGAGTGCATTCGGCAGGCATTGACAAATCTTGACTGGGAGCTTACCACTGTCTTTGAAAAGAAAAGTGCACAATCATTGCATTCTAGCAGTGCTAACATATGGAACAAAAACTTGGAGGTTAACAAAGAAGCTCGAGAACAAATTAAGGACCGTACAAAGAGCGATGGAACGAAGTATGTTAGGCCTAACGGTAAGAGACAGGAAGAGAGCGGTGTGAATCAGAGAGCAAACGGGGATAGCTGATATTCTAATTGACTTTAAGAGAAAGAAATGCAGCTGCGCATGCCAAGTAATGCGTAGGGCGGATAACCGGTGGAATAATACAGTAACAGAAAGGATACCAGGAGAAGGGAAGCGCAGTACGTCGAGGGCGGCAGAAAACTAGGTGGGGTGATGAAGTTAGGAAATTCACAGGCGCAAGTTGGAATCAGCTAGCGCAAGACAGGAGCATTTGGAGATCGCAGGGAGCGGCCTTCGTCCTGCAGTGGACATACAATATAGGCTGATGATGATGATGACGACGCATGATAGTGAACGTGAACTTGGAGACGATAATCCGCAGAACCAAATCCACGTCCTTGTCAATATTTCAAACAATTTTTCGATCTTCAATTTCCCTATTTTTTCTTTCCCCGCTTGAATAAGTGTAATAAATAGAAAATGGCAAAGGAGGCAGTTATTGTGCTTAGGATAATATCTGACGTGTCTGAAAGCCATGGTTGATCTGACGTCTTTACCAACATCAGGGGTATTTAACAAATGCGTAAAAGAAAAGCCCGCTCACCACATGAGCTAAATATAATCTTAACTGCCCGTTTTTCTAGAAGCGCGGCATTTTCAAAACCCGAGAATCGTTCTGAATAGCGGCACATTTCGCTTATTTGAAGCCGATTGACATGACTGATATATGCTGTCGATATATGTGATTGTAAATGATTTGGGTATATTGACTACTTATGTCTATTGGATGCAAGCCTATCTCTTTAGGTATCTAATCAATATGGCATGCGCTTCATGGCACTGGAACTGATATATTTGCTTCGTTTAGTTTCCAAGTCTACTTCCAACTTTACCAACCGGATTTCACCCAACAAAACCTTTCGGCAACTTTTGTTTTGCCCGTGCAGGCTTTGTCTTCCAAGAAACACAGAAGGGTTCCAACATTCTGCATATTATTTCAATTCTATGATCCTTCTGAGATTTGACCTCGCAGGTCATAAGAAGCGTTTGAGTCCAAGAATCTATATATATATATATATATATATATATATATATAGAATGGAGCTCTTGCTATTCACTACTCTTGCCAAAGCGTGCCTACGGCCAGGGTATTCTCTGTCTAGAGCAATATTACAGGAGGCATGGCAACCACGACTATACAAAGGAGACCTCATCATTGCGACATCAAGAGCACTCATGCTTCTTTTAAGCCTCCGGGGTTTGTGTGAATGACGCGATTGTTTGATAACCTCTACATAAAGCGACTGCGAGACAGAGAGGGGCAAGCCAATGCCAGAAGCACGCCCTCTGTCTAAAGTTTTGAGCAGCGGTCAGTGCATGCCAGCTGCTCCTTCGTTGTACTAGTATTCGCACTGCTGCATCTCAGCTGACTGTGCATTTAGAGCAAACTAAATGTGTGTTTGACCTGGACCGGCATCGTATAGCGCGCGCGTTGCGGCCATAACTGAACAAGGGCGCAACGAAGGAAATAAATAAAGCAGAATACTGTAGAGCTCTTGTCACAGCAGCGATAATCATTAGGCTAGGCCTATTCTTTCCGCTCCCTGTCTGCATTCTTCCAAGTTCTAAACATATGTGACTAAACGTGCCCTATGTGAATTCATATTTAGAACACTGTAAAACTCCGGTCTAGAGATGCAAAATTTCCAGAAATTTTTACCAATCTGAAAAAACCTTTTTTTTCACGTTTTTTTGAAATTTTGGAAAAAATGGAAAAGAACAAATTTTCTTGAGCATACGGTCAATAGTTTATTGCCAAATGTCAAAAGCCATAACTCTCATTATGTAAATAACAGAAGTGAAATGCTTTCTTCCCTTTCACAAACGAATGCAGGGTTTAACAAATCCAAGACAAGCCAGAAGCATCACCGCGAACGCGTTCAGTTCTCTATGAACGGGTCCGGCTTCTTAGAATTGTTACGGCAGTTAGAACAAAGAACACTGAAATGTCTCTTCTGTGGCTATTTTGTCGAGGATTCGACTATGGAAACATAGATCAAGATGTCTCCCCGGCCCTGAAAGTCTCCCCTGACCGTGAAGTGCATCCGCACGTTGGAAATTGGCCGTACCATTGCAGAATCTGCTTCCACACGGCTTCATATGCGGACTTGCGCCACAGGTTGCACAAGTGCACGAGGGAAAGTCAAAATTGAACAATAACGGGCACCAAAACATGAGACACCGCACCCGAATGACGAAGCCACGCTGACGCTGGAGCTGACATTATGTGATATTGATGGCGAGTGATCAGCCGTCGTTTGGTGTTTCGGTATCATGTGCGCCGTTTCGGTTTCGCATTCTGCGTTTCGCTTTCACGTTCAACGCAGGTTGTTACCAAAGTTTTATTTCTGTACCTTTTTCCCCGCGGAAATTTTGGCCAATTTTTCCAACTGCGCCAAAAAAAACGAAAAAAAAGACAGTTTTTTGCGGAATTTTCCCGTTTTTTTCCACACTTCGCATCTCTACTCCTTCCACAGCAGCCATAATCATTAGGCTACGCATATTCTTTCCGCTCCTCCTCTCCATTTTTTCAAGTTCACATGTGTGACTAAACATGCGCTATGTGAATTCATAATTCCCCGCGTATAAAAAGGCCTTGTTGGTGCCCTTATGGTCTGACCTGGGCCACGATTTTGTAGCGATGTCTTATGACTTATTTTGGAATAGTCTTATCATCCACCGCTCACGGCCGGCTGATCCCGTTGATAACGCGACCGGACCGTCGCTCTGACCACTGACAAAGCGCGATAAGCGCGAAAAGGCATTATTACTTTAAAGTCATCGCTACAAAATACCGGCCCTGCTCACTCCATTTAGAATAATTCTTTTTCGAATATATCAAAGGGAAAAGTTGTCATCCACACGACCTTAGCAGGAAGCGGCAATGGAAACCCACACGAGTTTCTCTGAAAAAAAAAAAAAAAAACTGCCCGGCTGAGGCAAACTTCATCCAGGTCCGGTGTTGAACTGAGGACCACCGTCCAGGATATCTTCCTTTTTGAGAAAGCGCTATGGGTTTCCTTTGTAGCTTTGCGCTACAGTCAAGTGTTGAGAATGTCTGCCTTTCGTAAACATTCTTCCACCTTTTGGGCTTCCGCAGAACGGACGTGCGCCTTGACGGAGAGCGAACGCATGGCGGAGAGCAAAGTCGCGCAAACGCCGTGTGGGTATGGGAGGGAGGGAAGGAGGGAGGGGGGGAGTGGACGTTGTGCTGCGGCAGCAATTGCGTATTTTTGTAATCGGGCGCAAGGGTAACTGGCGACGCAATCTCCCACGCGCTAGGCGCAAAGCGGGAAGGCAGCGCGGGAGGGAGGGGGGGGGGGAGTTCTTCTCTTCAAAGAAATGCGTTCTTGTACTTTGCGCCGGTGCGGGCTGTCGGTGTTTTCGCGCGCACTGTACTTGCAAACCATCGCCACAGGGCTCTGACCTTTGTATCGCTGTGCTTTCGGCCAATCAGTTTCCGCTGAAGCGATAGACCGCACGAACTTTCGCTCGCTGCGGCGGTCGCGCTTTCCTGCGCCCGCGTTTTGACAGTGGTTGTCTGCGGTCATCGCGTGTGATACCTATTCATATTTGCTTGTGCGCGCTGACACCACGCTTGTTAATTCAGTTAGTAAGCGAATATGTCAAATTTGTGCAGCCGATAAAACTACTACCCCTACTCCTTATAGCTCTCCACTAATTTGCTATCGCAATTCATGCTTCGGCTTTCGGGCAAAACTGCGACATTTTTTATTGCGATAGCAATAATATGGACACTCGAAGCGCATTTCTGCCGATAACGTCGCCGTAGTCGTGGACGTCGCTGTGAGGTTCCGTATAAAGCCCAAACATGTTAACACCGTCGCGCGCGCGGTACGCTTATACGTACGAGTGAAAGCTTGCGAGGGTCAGCCGACAATCACGGCTTAATCGCGCGCTCGCGAGGGAGATTGGGGGGCGGAAGCGCGCTTCGTCTGCTGCGCGCGAGACACGGGGGTGGGGAGGCGAGAAGGGGGGGGGGGGGCGTTCTACCCCGGCGGCAGCTGGTTACAGTGAGGCCGCGCGGGCGCCGTATCTTGATAGCGATCTGCGACGGAAGACAATGTCCGTGCCGGTGCGGGCCTCATCTTTAAAGCGATCTGCGTAGTCGACAAAGTACAACTTGTGCCGGTAGCTTACGCTTAGTTCGCGTTGAAGTCAGAAACGAAACGAAGGTCAATTCTCTCGCTGCTTCTGCCACGCTTCCTGCCTCAAACGTTTTGACAGCGAGTTTCCGCGGTCATCGAGCGAGATGTGTTGATGTTTACCTGTGCACGCAGGACACCGTGCTTGTTCATTTAGCTAGCAAGTGAATGTTTACAAGCTTATACGGCCGATAAAACTACTAGCCTTAGCTCGTATATTTGTCTATTATTTGTTATCGCAATCGATGCTTCTCCTTTCCGGCGAAACAGCGACCTTTTTAGTAGTGATAGCTCGGTAATCATGCCTTTGTCACTATATTGTCGTTGTCGCTCTATCGTTGTCATTATGTAGTCGTCCGAAAGTCGTCTTCATACAATCATGGTCGTCCTATCGCCGTCATTCCTTTGTAGCCATGCATCAGATGCGCATAATCGCGTGCCAGAAACGTATGATTGGAGAAGAGGATTCAGGTGAAAATATGTCCTACGTTTTCAGTTGCTGTACATCGCTCTTTGCAGACGCTATCAAAAACTTCGTTGAAATTGATTCCCCTGCAGCGCATTGAATCCGCATATTTTTAACTTCCAAACATTATTTTTGTTTGTTGCTCATAAGAGCTTGCACCTACCCACTTTCCACGAGGGTTTCTGGGGTATGCAGAAGCTCCATTAATGAGATATCGCATCTTTAAATATGAAATTCAAATGTGGACTAAATATAAACCTAAGTATTTAGGTTAGGTTAGGTTGTGCTGCAAATTATAAAATGGACTTCGAGGAGTAGTGAACTGATGTCTACAGGGAAAAGGTTCTATGGCTAGCACCACATTTGAGTACAACATACTTTAATTTTCACGGTGTTTAAAACCGGAAATATACTAGACGCTATTGGAACTGTCAATTTATGGTAAAACGAAGTGCTGCATTAATAACTAATTACCATAGGGCCAGCACATCAGTTCACAGAAAGAAACCGAGAAAGAAGAAAGGTAGGGAGAGTAACAAGATATAAGTTTTTTGTTTGCTACCCTGCACGTGAGTTTAGGGAAAAGGAGGTATAAAGAAAGAAGGAGCAGTGGCAGATAGAAAAAGAAAGTACTGCAGGCGTTCACTGATTTTGGTAGAACGCAAAAGCACAAAAGTGCTTTCATGCTAGCTGAAAAGATCGCATAGTTTTCTACGGAGACAAGTTGCAGCTCTACATCGTCGCAGAACTTTAGTAATCGTCTTCAGCAGCATGCTAACCAAAGAAAGGTAAAGTATTCCTGCTTGTACTCCGTTATTAGAGCGACCATGAGAAAGCATTATGGACAATAAAGACGTTGGTCCTTGGAGTGCTATTTTTGATGCGTATGTGCTCAAACAACGAAATTTCGGGAGTACAAAGATGTCTGAGCAAAACAATGGATTCTGGACTACGTCACAGCCAGTCGGTTTCATACATGTTGGCGCTTGCTTTTAGTGTATACATAAATAGACAGGAGCCCACTGTCAGAACTTTCCACTCGAATAATAGAGATGTCGACTGGTGGGGCACTAGCGAATGCCTATTGTGACGTCGTGAGGACGAAGCACAAGACACCGGCAAAGGCATATCTGTCAAGATGTCAACTTTTAATTGCGTAAACATGCGCACAGAAAAACAAATACCAATGGAAGGACAACGAATGTCCCTCAAATAACGTAATTAAAACGTTAGTCATTAAATTTTTGAATTATCAACTTTGTCATAGCAATCTGTGAGGCAAGAAATGTGCGCCTCTTCAGATAATAAGATCTCAATAGGCTAAGCGCGCTCGACGAGATTTTGAATAAATTTGATTTAACCAAATGAACACGGTGTAATTGGGTAGTCTTCTATTTGTTTCTAAGGCAGCGAAAAGCTTTGATTTATGGGAGCTCGGCACGCGCTAGTGTTGTCACGATGCGCATTTGACCATTTGCATCACTGTTTAACACTGCCTGGTGGTGCGCATGAGTTTTACGCTCCCATTTTACCCTCAAAGTGTGGTTTCCTTTTTTCTGTTCCCTTCATGGCGTGTGATTGCAGAGTTCTTCAGTTTTCTGTTTGTGTTTAGGGATGCAGTAACCGTAAAGAAAGTTTAGTGTCAATTTATCACTCCTTCTCTTGAAATTCACGTTCATCTCTGATTAGGGTTTGCGCTACCCGTTCTAGTGAACCAGTACCATCTGACACTTTGTTTTAGGGGCGAAGCTCCTTAGGGTGTGGGTCGTTCCCTCCTCTGTAGTAGTAGTAGTAGTAGTAGTAGTAGTAGTAGTAGTAGTCGTAGTATGTAGCCACCTCTAGTTTATGAATTTCTCAATAGATGGCGTTGTGTGCCCGTACGTGAAAGAGACGCCGCATGTAGTTTTATGAAGTGTTCACTAGAAGTCCGTAGCTCTGGTTGGCATGGAGACCGCTATACATGTATGTATGCGCATATATACATATAGATGTATATGTATAGTATAACCGGAAGCCGACTTCCGCTTCCGTTTCCACTTCCGGTTCCACTTCCGGTTCCGCTTCCGTTTCCACTTTTGGTTCCGCTTCCGGTTCCGGAAGCCAGCTTCCGGCTTCCGGAGAACGCTTCCGGCGTTTTTCTTTCTCGTCCGTAGCTAGGTGCGCTCCGGTGCACAAGGGCGTTCGTTCCCGGCGCGCGCTCTCTTTCTCGTCCGTAGCTAGGGGAGCAGCATTGCACAAGGGCGTTCGTTCCCGACGCGCGCTCTCTTTCTCTCTCGTTCCCGACGCGCATCTCTTTATCTCTCGTCCGTAGCTGTGGTTTAGCCGAATGATCCCCCGGTGCTTCGCCTACTCATCATCATTCACTTCGTGGATATGCTGTGATTTTTTTTTCCTCTGACCCTCATCTACCATGGTAAGTAATATAACGTTATGATACAGTATTCACATATTTTCACATGTGTTCAGAAGCTCTTTTGAAATCCCCTCAAAATAGGCCCCAAAGAAAAGTCAGGCTGCATTTCTCCGTGCACGTCTTATAGAAGCCGTTTCGCATATACAGGTACTCATCGAGCGCAGGCAATATTGTTGCGGAGAAAGAGAGGTTTAAATTATATGCAGAATATTTACAAAGCGCGCACTGGCATACAAGGCATACAAGTTGCAAAACCAGTCCGCGTGACATCAGCGAGCGTTGTCATCTTCTGTATTGTCTTCAGCAGTGTCTCGAGCATTGCTTGGTAACATGACCCCCGTCAGTGAAGGGGCCGTCCCGGTGCTTGCTAGATCGTCCGAGTGATATCGCTTCAGACGTGTGACGTGGACGACATTGGTGGAAGGTCCAGACATGGTGGAATCGAGGGATGTGATTTCATACGTGACGTCGGTCACTTCTCGCAAGACCCGGTACGGGCTAGAGTAAGGCGAAATCAACTTTTCGCAAAGGCCAACTCACCGTGACGGTGTCCAAAGAAGGACCATATCTCCATGGTTGAAGTAGGCATCGCGGTGGCGGGCATCATAGAAGCGTCGTTGCTTTTCCTGCGAAGCGGTAACGCGCAGGCGTGCAATGTGGCGGGCCTCGACAGCTCGGAGGATTGCGTCAGGGGAGTATTCTGACGACGAGTCAAGAACGGCGGGAAGCAGGGTGTCAAATGGCAGCGTGAGATTTCTGCCGTACAAGAGATAACACGGAGAAACACCCGCAGAGACATGTCGGGAGGAATTATAGGCAAATTTTACGAAGATCAGAGCGACGTACCATTCATGATGGTCGGCGGAAACATACATAGCAAGCATGTCTGCTATCCACTTATTTCCGCAGACAGAGAGCGGGAAAGGGCCAAGAAGGTCAAGACCAACCCTCAAGAATGGCTCCGATGGCACGTCAAGGGGTTGAAGGCGGCCAGCTGGGCGTACTGCTGATTTCTTGTGGCGCTGGCATTTTTCGCAGGAAGCTACGTAACGGCAGACGGAACGGTGAATGCCGGCCAAAAGGAACGATGTCGAACACGGTCATACGTCCTAGAGACTCCGAGGTGACCCGCGGTAGGAGTGTTATGTAGCTGTGTCAGGAAACTTTGACGCATGTGTGTAGGAATAACCAAGAGCAGTTCAGGGCCGTGAGGGTGCATGATGTAGCGGTACAAGACGCCATTCTGAAGCACAAACGTACGCAGAGAAAGGGAAGGTGTTTCAGAAGTCAGCCGGAGAATGACGTCTCGCAAGTAGGGGTCACGACGTTGCTAATCTCCGATGTTCTGAAACGCCGTAAGCGGCAGCACGCAGGTATACTCGCAACTGTCGGGAAGCTCCGGTGGGTCCGCTGGATGGCGCGACAAGGAATCAGCATCTTTATGCAATCGGCCGCTCTTATGCACAACTGTGTACAAGTACTCTTGGAGTCGATAGAGCCCACAGACCGACACGGCCAGTAGGATCTTTTAGGGATGAAAGCCAGCATGTGACATGATGGTCTGTAATAACTGTGAACGGCTGGAGGTACAAGTAGGTGCGAAATTTACCAACTGTCCAAACGAGGGCACTGCACTCGCGTTCAGTAATGGAATAATTACGCTCCGCTTAGGACAGACGATGGTTAGCGTGCGATATAACACGGTCGCAACCTTGCTGGCGATGAGCCAAAACAGCGCCGATTCCATGACCGCTGGCATCGGCTCGAACTTCCGTTGGAGCGGTCACGTCAAAATGGGCTAGAAGTGGTGGTGAAGTGAACCGCACGGTAAGCTCAGCGAACGCATTAGCTTGTTCCGGGCCCCACGCAAAAACCGCGCCTTTCTTGAGGAGTTCTGTGAGAGAACGTACAATGTTAGCGAAATTGCGTACGAACCGGCGGAAGGATGAGCAGAGGCCCACAAAGCTTCGAAGGTCGTTGGCACAAGTAGGTATGGGGAAACTCTTGACGACGCGAACTTTCTCTGGATCAGGGTGGACACCGGAAGAATCGACGAAGTGTCCGAGCACAGTTAGTTGCCGGCGGCCAAAGTGGCAATTTGATGAATTAAGCTGAAGACCAGCCTTGCGGAAAACAGAAAGAATTGTCAGAAGACGTTCGACGTGCGCGGCAAAAGTTGATGAAATAACATTAACGCCATCGAGATGGCACAGGCAGATTGACCACTTAAAACCGTGAAGGAGAGCGTCCATCATACGTTAAACTGTCGCCGGGCCATAACATGACCCGAACGGCATCACCTTTAAACTGATAGAGACCATCAGCTATAATAAAATCCGCCTTTTCACGGTCCATGTCGTCAAATGCAAACTGCCAGTACCCGGAGCGAAGGTCTTTCAAAGAAAAATATTTTGCACCATGGAAAAAATCGAGGGCGTCATCTATCCGCGGCAGGGGATACGCATCCTTTTTTTTTTGTTACTTTGTTGAGATGGCGGAGGTCCTCGTAGGTAGATGTTCCAGCGTATTAGGAAGGCGAGAAAGCTATGATCAATACGACGGCTTTTTGCTTCTTCGAAGCGGCGGAATTCAGCAAGGATGTCCTGCACTGTCGAAGAATTCTTGACAACGACGAGACTAAACGCGTAGTACACGATGCCTTTGAGGATGTGTCCGACCTTTTCCGCTTCCGGCATCTTCTCGTCTACCTTCCGACAAAGGGCAAGAACGCGCTTATTATAAGTCACATAGGACTTAGTGCAAGTCTGAACTCGGCCAGCAAGGTCTTTTTGCGCGGCACAGCCAGCGGCGAACAGGCTTGCCAAACAAATAAGTGAGCTGTTGTTTGCGCAATTCCCAACTGGTGAGCTCCTCTTCGTGGGTCTCAAAACAGACGCGTGCCGTTCGCGCGAGGTAAAAGAGCAGGTTAGCGAGCATGGCGGTCTGGTCCCACTGATTGCTCGTGCTCACCCGTTCGCAGAGCTGAAGCCAATCGTCCACGTCGGTGTTATGCGTTCCGGAAAAGGTGCCATGGTCGCGCAGTTGTACCAGGATGACGGTGGGCGTGGGTGGCGACGAGCCCGAAGCATTATCTCCTTGAGCTGGCGTGGCCGATGCAGCCAAGCAGCGCCCGCTACGTAAATCCGTTCTTTGTCTGGGATACCCCGCACCTTCCACCAAAATGTTACGGAGAAGGAGGTTTAAATTATATTTATAGAATATTTACAAAGCGCCTACTGGCATACGGGTATACAAGATGCAAAACAAGTCCACTCACATCAGAGAGCATCGTTGTCTTCTGTATTATCCTGAACGTTGTCTCAAGAATTGCTTGGTAACAATATGCACCCCAACGCCACAAATTTCACGGGAAATACATCATATTTTGCATGATCACTCACATTCACAGATGATGGTGGACGGATGAAGTTAAAGTGCACGAGTCGTGCCTTCGAAAGCGTTGCTACCGTTTCGGTAGTGACATATGAACTCGTGGCGCGGTCTTTATGTGCATCTTATCTATACTAAAGGCGAATGTGCCTATATATTGCACAAACGCTTGAGTTAGACTTTGTATGTTTAAGCAGCACTGTCGCCTTACCACCTCGCTTTCCTTTAGTCATTACATACCCTGCATCAATTAAATGACTCTTTGTGCCGTTTCAGCCAATGAGTTCCATTTCGTTTCAGCTCACCTTTTACGCATAAACCATTATTGTCCCAAGGAAATTAATTTCCGCCTCCTTAACTTTGCGCTCCGTGAACAATTGGAATAATTTTCATTGGATAATAAGCTTCATGAGAGCCGAATGATTGGAGATGACAATTTATGTTTCGCACTAAAAAGGGACTCATCTGCATCACAATTACTACTATTCGTTTAGTTAACGCCTAAAAATCTGAACTCACTTGCGACGTAGACTTCCGCGCTGGTCATATTTGTACGTACGGCTCTGTGCCAAGATAAAGGACCACAATAGCTGTCTTGCGCCAGCACTATGATATTTTGCCTCATGAAAGTTCAGACTCAATCTCACGAAGCTACCAGTCACACATTTGTGTTCAAAGTTACCAGATTCGTGCCTTATTTACGCGTACTGCCGGAAAAGCTCACGTGGTAGTGTGTAAGAAATATTAGAGGGGTGAGCAACCTTCGTACTAAGAAATTTTTGTGTGACTTCAACTTCCTAATAGATAATAAGATTGGCGCCTGGAAACACTTTACTCCAAGTCGTTATGCGTTGGCGAGTTGCACGAAAGAGCAGCAAGAGCACAGATGCGTCTTGTCAAACTTTATGTCCACCTTTGTCCTATTGTAGTCGCTTTCGCGCATTTTAAAGTGTTGAATCCTGAGCGTAGGCTTTTATAGGCTATTGAGCAATACTCGGGTGTAGGGTCAGGCACGCAAGTGAGTGCTTATCGCCATATTCTATTGCAGCGATGCTTCGCGCTGCGACATTGTGTTCCTAGCATTTTTTTCCCTCCCTACCAAAATCATCGTGTAATAACGTCGCACTGATCAGCTCCCGTTAAAAAATAAATCATCATGCTAGAAACGTAGAACAATGATCTTATAGAGTTCTTCTATACGCAAGCAAGAAGGCACCCTAACAAGAGCCGCGAGGAGCATAAACAGCAAGCTATTTCATACTTGATTTCAATAGCCTAACGAAACATTTCAACGCTTGCGGCAGCTTTAATGTTACTGCGGCTGCGAAGAATGGCGAAACTCTCTAGCTCCAAGATTCTGGCCGCTATGGCCATATTTTGTCTCTTCCATACGTTCAGACAAGGCCTTCAAATGTCTGCTATGGCATCGCGATCGCTACCATACACAGAAAATATGGATCCGCGCTATCGGTCATGATGTACTCCGAGACCTACAACGAGGTCTACAAAGAGGTACTCTACGATACGTCATGCGCGCATTTAGAAGAGACCCTATAAACCTCGTTTCAGTACGTATTTCTTTTTTTTTTCACCATTTGTATAAAGCCAGTGTAAAGGGTCAGTGTACCTACACGACATGTACTTCTGGTCTGATACTTGCGCCCGCAGATACTCTCCTGTTCATGTAATTAATATCAGTTAGCTCTGTTGCAAACACGCAATCTTTCATGTAGCCCCAAAGTAAAAAAAATCGCTTAACCTTACACTGGGCCGCGCAACGCTTAAAACCGCGAAGCTTGGCGATCATAGCCCAGCATTTTCCAGAAGTGCGCGCTGACCTTTCGGATTTTCTTTATCTCTCTCCCGGGCATGGCGTACAAAACCTCTTTTTCTCCTTGCAGAGCATTCGCACGAGTGCGTGCGAATGCGCCAGCTGTGGACGAAGACGACGACGCTCGAGCGCAATCATATGGTTCACATAAATGCATCTTCTGCGAACGTGGATGAATAGCCTAATGGTTATGACGCTCGCCTTGAGAGCGCGGGTTTGAATCCCGCCTCGGCAAGAAGTTTATTATCTTTTATTTCTTTCTGCAGTGCTGATGATGATAGTTTCTTGATATGAACCACAAATAGCGGCTGCCTACACAGCTTCGCAGTTGCACGCGAGAGGAGAAAGGTCAGGGGATCTTGGTGGACAAAACATTGCACCTGCGCGCTTAATCCACTGTCCTGGAACTTGATTGTCCAACCACGTCTTTGTAGAGGTGGAGAAATGCGGGGGGGGGGGGGGGGGCGGAAGTCAGATACACAGACCACGAAGGTTAGATGCATAAACGGCAAGCTTCGCTTACCCCAATTTTCTCGACAGGGGAAGGGTTGGGGATTTATTTGTAGCACTCTTGCAACTGTTCCAAAGCTGCGTCCTGATTCGTTGGCAATTTGTCGGATGCTGATTTCTGGCATCGACGTTACACACGCGACAACGTCAATTTCAATGTCTTCATAGACGATTATCTCTGTCTTTTGTCGCTGCCGGTGGACAGAGCCGGTTGTGCCAAATAGCCGGAACAAGGTTATGATAGGGTGTCGCTAATAGGGTGTTTTCATTCGTCCTGGCCATTGCAAGTACTACGCCATTTTTTTCTTCTGTGGAATACGTTGTGCCGGTGGAAGCCGCCATGGCAGCACAGTGGCCGGTCCCAACGCTTTTTTGATTGTCGTTCGACGGGCAGCGCTATTGGAGGAGCAGTATACGGCAATAAAGAAAACACGTTGACAAGATAATGTCGCATTGCGATTTCAAATCGTACAGTAAATGTGCTGTAAAATTATTGGTAATACACAGCGCGAAAAGAAACACAGCGCTCGCCCGTCTCTGCTATTCGTCCCCGTGTTTCTTCTCGCGCTGTGTATTACTGGTATGAATAATCAACTAGCCCAGTCTGCTACCCTAAAAAGTAAAATTATCTTCCGCAATCCACTGTAACCCGACAAAGTGTACTGCGTACATCACACCGCACTGTTGTTCCTTGATTTCACCAGCCGAGAGTGAGAGAGGGGCAGTTATAAATTTTGCCTATGCCTCCGCCCCATTGTCAAACTAAGCACTAACTAAGGAACGTCACAAAAGGGAGGAGCTTGCACCGGTCCTCACCGTCTTGCATGCTTGATCATGCGAATGGCAATTAACTTCGCAGTTCGATATCTCAGAGCACGGATGCGCTAGAAGAAATCTGCCAAATGGAACTGCGTAGAAACACGATTGCCGTCTAACTCTTCAATACAAACATGTCTGATAACTGCAGCCACTAAACATTAATATTCAATATCAGTTAATTAAGCCACCCACATCAATTATTACCACTTCAATAGCCTCCTATATTTTTTAATGCCCGCGCAGTGGAGCGGCGGAGGCCGTCCGCTGCCCTCCCCCTTCCTCCTCGATTTACGCCTGCCTTCTCCGCAAGAGGCGCTCGCACCCCACACCCAATACGCGAGCTCCGCCTCGCGTTCCTGCCGACGCGAGCGGCGTTTCTGCCGACGCGAGCGGCGTCGCTTGACGCGTTTCGATCTTGGACGCAAGAGGGTATAAATACGGGTCCACCGCTCGTGCTGCCAGAGTCCGACGAACGCCGTAGGCGCACTTGCTGTTTTCGCTGTTGCAGAGTTCGCTTGCTTTAGGGGCACAAGTTCGCCCAATAAATTCTATTATTGCGATAGCAATTATATGGACACTCAAAAGCAGATTTCTGCCGTCGGCGTCGCCGTCGCCGTCGGCGTCGCCGTCGCCGTCGCCGTCGCCGTCGCCGTCGCCGTGAGGTTCCGTATGACGTCATTTGGAGATGAAATCGTCGCCGCGCGCCGAACGCTGTATGTGCGAGTGAAAGGGCGCGAGGGGCGCGTCTTTCACGGGGAGTGAACGCACGGCGGAGAACAAACGCGCGTTCTGCGCCGTGCTCGCTTAAGGGCTGCAGAAGTAGGCGTCTCTTTTCTCCTTTACAATCACCATATATGTAGAGCAAACGCGCCTTCTTCGGACGCGCGAGAGGCCGTGGGGGAGGGGGAGGGAAGGGAGGCGACGTTTAGCTGCGGCACCAAGTGCCTATTTATATCAGAGGCTCCAGCAACAGTCACCAACGCCGCACGCATTTTGAGCTAACGCGGGCAAAACGCCGATGGCGTCGACAACAGTTCTGCGTGTTGTTGCTACCAAAGCCGCTCACCTTACTTCGTATGACATTGCTGTGTTGCTATCGCATTCATTGCTTCGCCCTTAGGGCGAAACTGTGACTTTTTTTAAGTTCATCGTCGACGCAGTGTTACTTTTTTGTCTACCTGTGTGCCAGGCAGCTCACCGTTACCTACGTGACAATAATTCATGCTGCATTACTTTCGACATACCGATTTGGTTTTCTATCCGCAGTGTCGAATCAGTTGGGGTGCCCTGCGCCCGACAAGATGCCGTACTGCTGCGTACCACGCTGCAAGTCTTCGAGCAAACAACGGACGCCGGGCATATCGTTCCACGAGATACCAAGCGATCCGGAACTGCGAGCGAAATGGCTAAAGGTCATTTCTCGGGACGACTGGACACCGAATACGACGTCGTGTTACTCGACTGTATGCAGCCGACACTTCGGTTCCTCCGACTTCAAGGAGGGCTGCAAAATTCGCAAACTCAAGAAAGACGCTGTTCCCAGCATTTTCGAAGAGTATCCTGCGTACCTGCAGCCTCCGAAAAAGGCCATGGGGGAGGGGGGGGAGGGAAGGGAGGCGACGTTTAGCTGCGGCACCAAGTGCCTATTTATATCAGAGGCTCCGGCAACAGTCACCAACGCCGCACGCATTTTGAGCGAACGCGGGCATAACGCCGACGGCGTCGACAACAGTTCTGCGTGTTGCCGGTGCTGCTACATGTTCAAGTTTATACAGCTGATAAAGCTAATATCATTACTCCGTATAGCTCTCTACAAATTTGCTATCGCAATTGATGCTTCGCCTTTCAGGTGAAACTGCGACAACTTTTTTCGGAGGCTGCAGGTACGCAGGATACTCTTCGAAAATGCTGGGAACAGCGTCTTTCTTGAGTTTGCGAATTTTGCAGCCCTCCTTGAAGTCGGAGGAACCGAAGTGTCGGCTGCATACAGTCGAGTAACACGACGTCGTATTCGGTGTCCAGTCGTCCCGAGAAATGACCTTTAGCCATTTCGCTCGCAGTTCCGGATCGCTTGGTATCTCGTGGAACGATATGCCCGGCGTCCGTTGTTTGCTCGAAGACTTGCAGCGTGGTACGCAGCAGTACGGCATCTTGTCGGGCGCAGGGCACCCCAACTGATTCGACACTGCGGATAGAAAACCAAATCGGTATGTCGAAAGTAATGCAGCATGAATTATTGTCACGTAGGTAACGGTGAGCTGCCTGGCACACAGGTAGACAAAAAAGTAACACTGCGTCGACGATGAACTTAAAAAAAGTCACAGTTTCGCCCTAAGGGCGAAGCAATGAATGCGATAGCAACACAGCAATGTCATACGAAGTAAGGTGAGCGGCTTTGGTAGCAACAACACGCAGAACTGTTGTCGACGCCATCGGCGTTTTGCCCGCGTTAGCTCAAAATGCGTGCGGCGTTGGTGACTGTTGCTGGAGCCTCTGATATAAATAGGCACTTGGTGCCGCAGCTAAACGTCGCCTCCCTTCCCTCCCCCTCCCCCACGGCCTCTCGCGCGTCCGAAGAAGGCGCGTTTGCTCTACATATATGGTGATTGTAAAGGAGAAAAGAGACGCCTACTTCTGCAGCCCTTAAGCGAGCACGGCGCAGAACGCGCGTTTGTTCTCCGCCGTGCGTTCACTCCCCGTGAAAGACGCGCCCCTCGCGCCCTTTCACTCGCACATACAGCGTTCGGCGCGCGGCGACGATTTCATCTCCAAATGACGTCATACGGAACCTCACGGCGACGGCGACGGCGACGGCGACGGCGACGGCGACGCCGACGGCGACGGCGACGCCGACGGCAGAAATCTGCTTTTGAGTGTCCATATAATTGCTATCGCAATAAAAAGTTGTCGCAGTTTCACCTGAAAGGCGAAGCATCAATTGCGATAGCAAATTTGTAGAGAGCTATACGGAGTAATGATATTAGCTTTATCAGCTGTATAAACTTGAACATGTAGCAGCACCGGCAACACGCAGAACTGTTGTCGACGCCGTCGGCGTTATGCCCGCGTTCGCTCAAAATGCGTGCGGCGTTGGTGACTGTTGCCGGAGCCTCTGATATAAATAGGCACTTGGTGCCGCAGCTAAACGTCGCCTCCCTTCCCTCCCCCCCCTCCCCCATGGCCTTTCGCGCGTCGGAAGAAGGCGCGCTTGCTCTACATATATGGTGATTGTAAAGGAGGAAAGAGACGCCTACTTCTGCAGCCCTTAAGGGAGCACGGCGCAGAACGCGCGTTTGTTCTCCGCCGTGCGTTCACTCCCCGTGAAAGCGCGCGCCCCTCGCGCCCTTTCACTCGCACATACAGCGTTCGGCGCGCGGCGACAATTTCATCTCCATTGACGTCATACGGAACCTCACGGCGACGGCGACGGCAGAAATCTGCTTTTGAGTGTCCATATAATTGCTATCGCAATAAAATAGAGAGAGAAGCGACGCGTCTGTGAGAAAACGTGAGGCAGCTGCGCCAGTGAACCCACCACTGCCGAAACGAAGAGCAGTTGAGAGCCAACTGGAGTCTCCTTCGCTTCCTCTCAATGACTTGCCGTCCGTCGACGTCGCCTCTCAAGAGTTATCACTGATGGATTGCTCCGCAACCGAACTGCCGCTACCTCCGGAAAACGGCGCAAGCGAGCGCTACATCACTACGACCGTGCAGGTGGACAGAGCTGTGCAGGTGTCGTCATTATTCTCGGTTTCGGCAATGGACAAACGAAAGTGGAGACGTAAGGACCGAGTCTTGAACGCGCGAAGTGAGCGACTCAAGAACACCGTCGACAAGTACAAACAGGAACTGCAAAAGCTCAAAGAAGAATGCTATGTGTCTGCATTCCTGCAAGTTTTGGAGAAAGCGAAAGAGAAAGACCTGGCTGCTTCAATATTAGTGGAACAAGTTCAGAATTTCGCGAAGAAGAAACCAACGTGGTCTGAAGTGACAGTGCGCCATGCTGTGGTTTTGCGTAACCTCTCGACTCGTGCATACGAACACGTAAGGAGCACAGGTATTCTTTGGGTTCCCTGTCGATGTACCCTCGAGCGCTTTATGGGCTCATCACGTGGAGAAGTTGGCATGACCGAACTCGTGAAGCAAAGGCTGTCTGCAGAACTCGCTTCTCATCCCTCGTTGCATGCGAGGGCATGCTCTTTAATTGTCGACGAAATGCGCGTCAAACAACGGCTACTGTATCACAAGCAAAGAGATGCCTTCATCGGCGAAGTGGACTCTGGTGTGAACTTCCCCAAAGAAACAACAAATGAGCCTGTGCTGGCCAACTCACTCTTGTGTTTCGTCCTTAACAGCCTTTCAGTTTCGTTCAAAATACCCGTGGCGTACTTTTTCGCGAGAAACTGCACTGGCCGTGAGCTGCACATGCTCATGAGACACGTTCTGAAGCATGTTGAAGAAATAGGATTTTTCGTCGTGCGCAGCGTCACAGACAACCACAAGATCAATGTCTTGGCTATGCAACTTCTGTGCAACGGAAGCCTCAAGCATTGCATTGACCACCCTGGCCAACCGAATCGAAAACTCTTTCTTGCATTCGATCAGTGCCACCTGATCAAAAACGTGCGATCACAGTTTTTGTCCCGTGACATTGGAAAAGGCGGCGAAATATCAGCGAACCACTTGAAGAGCCTCTACAGAATGCAGAAAGGCAGCCTTGTAAAGCCAGTACGATTTTTGACGAGAAAGCACGTATTCCGTACGAATGAACGAAAAAATGAACGTGCAGAGAGCAGTGCAAGTTTTTTCTCCTCCCGTGACAGCTGCTATGAAGCTCTTGCAAGAGCAGGCGGGCCACACGTGCGACGCAACCTGCGTATTTATTATTGCGATAGCAATTATATGGACACTCAAAAGCAGATTTCTGCCGTCGGCGTCGCCGTCGCCGTCGGCGTCGCCGTCGCCGTCGCCGTCGCCGTCGCCGTCGCCGTGAGGTTCCGTATGACGTCATTTGGAGATGAAATCGTCGCCGCGCGCCGAACGCTGTATGTGCGAGTGAAAGGGCGCGAGGGGCGCGTCTTTCACGGGGAGTGAACGCACGGCGGAGAACAAACGCGCGTTCTGCGCCGTGCTCGCTTAAGGGCTGCAGAAGTAGGCGTCTCTTTTCTCCTTTACAATCACCATATATGTAGAGCAAACGCGCCTTCTTCGGACGCGCGAGAGGCCGTGGGGGAGGGGGAGGGAAGGGAGGCGACGTTTAGCTGCGGCACCAAGTGCCTATTTATATCAGAGGCTCCAGCAACAGTCACCAACGCCGCACGCATTTTGAGCTAACGCGGGCAAAACGCCGATGGCGTCGACAACAGTTCTGCGTGTTGTTGCTACCAAAGCCGCTCACCTTACTTCGTATGACATTGCTGTGTTGCTATCGCATTCATTGCTTCGCCCTTAGGGCGAAACTGTGACATTTTTTTCACAGGTCCATCTCTAATACGAGCGCAAGTTTCTCTCCACAAGCACGCGCGCAACAAAGTAGTCGCGTCGTATGCTCTGGGTATGGGGCGGCAGCGCGGCGTGGTGGCGAGCGCATGAACTAGAAGGTATGGGCGGAGCGCCTTGCTCTGCTCGCCACTCGGCAGGCATGAAAAAATATAGGAGGCTATGCCCCTTCATTCTGTGTCTCCCTTGGCGCAGAACTTTACTGTAGAGGTAGTCTTCAGGTACGTCTAAGTGCCTAATTGAAAAAATGTCTCAGTTTCACCCTAAAGGCAAAGCATCAATTGCGATAGCAAATTACTAGAGAGCTATACGGAGTAAGGATAGTACTTTTATCAGCTGTATAAACTTGGGCATGCAGCAGCAACGCGCAGTACTGTTGTCGATCGACGCCGTCCCCGTTTTGCCCGCGTTCGCACCTAACGCGCGCAGCGTTGGTGACTGTTGCCAAGGCCTCTGGGGGCGGCTCGGAGGTTTTCGACGATATCAGAACGGGACACTCGTCAAGTCACCGTTGCGTCGAGCAGCGTCGGAAGTCTTTACCGCCTTCTCGCCGCGCAACGTTTTTATTGCGATAGCAATTATATGGACACTCAAAAGCAGATTTCTGCCGTCGGCGTCGCCGTCGCCGTCGCCGTCGCCGTGAGGTTCCGTATGACGTCAATGGAGATTAAATCGTCGCCGCGCGCGCCGATGATGATAAGTGGTTCTTGAGGGAAAGGGAAAGGTTGGCGCTATCTTCTGCCGCCGAACGCTGTATGTGCGAGTGAAAGGGCGCGAGGGGCGCGCGCTTTCACGGGGAGTGAACGCACGGCGGAGAACAAACGCACGTTCTGCGCCGTGCTCCCTTAAGGGCTGCAGAAGTAGGCGTCTCTTTCCTCCTTTACAATCACCATATATGTAGAGCAAACGCACCTTCTTCCGACGCGGGGGGGGGAAGGGGGAAGGGAAGGGAGGCGACGTTTAGCTGCGGCACCAAGTGCCTATTTATATCAGAGGCTCCGGCAAGAGTCACCAATGCCGCACGCATTTTGAGCGAACGCGGGCAAAACGCCGACGGCGTCGACAACAGTTCTGCGTGTTGCCGGTGCTGCTGCATGTCTAAGTTTATACAGCTGACAAAGCTAATATTATTACTCCGTATAGCTCTCTACAAATTTGCTATCGGAATTGATGCTTCGCCGTTCAGGTGAAACTGCGACAACTTTTTATATAAATACACATTTGGTGCCAAAGCTAAACATCGCCTCCCCTCCCGTCCCCCCACGGCCTTTCGGGCGACGGAAGAAGTCGCGTTTGGTTTCTGCCATGCGTTCGCTCTCCGTGAAAGCGCAAGTACTTCACGCGCTTTAACTCGCACGTACAGCATACGGCGCGTGGCGAAGATTTAATCCCCGAAGGACTTCATACGAAACCTGACGGCGACGGTGACGACGACGGCGACGGCAGAAATCCGCTTGGAGTGTCCATATCATTGCTATCGCAATAAAATGTCGCAGTTTCACCCGAAAGGTGAAGCATCAATTGCGATAGCAAATTAGTAGAGGGCTATATTGAGTAAGGATAGTAGTTTTATCAGCTGTATAAATTTGTACATGTAGCAGCACCACCAACGCGCAGAACTGTTGTCGACGCCGGCGGCGTTTTGCCCGTGTTCGCACCGAACGCGCGCCGTTTTGGTGACTGTTGCCGGTGCCTCTGGCGGCGGCTTGGAGGTTTTCGACGAGATCAGAGAGAGAGATTGTGGTTGTGAAGAGGTGGTTCCTCTTCGCAACCACAATCGCTCTCTCTCTCTCTCTCTGATCTCGTCGAAAACCTCCGAGCCGCCGCCAGAGACACTCGTCGAGCAGCATCGGAAGTCTTTACCACCTTCTCACCTCGCAACGTTTCGCCTTTCAGGTGAAACTGCGACAACTTTTTCTTTTTTTATATAAATACTCATTTAGTGCTGCAGCTAAACGTCACCTCCCCTTCCTCCTGTCCCCCCACGGCCTTTCGCGCAACGGAAGAAGTCGCGTTTCCTCTCCGCCATGCGTTCACTCCCCGTGAAAGCGCGCGTCCCTCACGCGCTTTCACTCGCACATGCATCATACGGCGCGCGGCGACGATTTCATCGCCTTTGGATTTCATTCGGAACCTCACGTCGACGGCGACGACAACGTGTCCATGTGACCATGGAGTGTCCATATATTTGTTATCGCATAAACAAAAAAAAACCTGTCCACTAAACTTTCCTCACCCTGTATTTGTTGCCTGCTCAGTATCGAATTAATTTTGAACGATTTTTTTTTTGTCATTGAAGACTTGCCGACACTCAGTGCCGCATACCCTCTGACCCAAGTGGGCAACAAAAAATTTCATGAAAGATGAGCACATTACCCGGTTAACCAAGTTGGCATAACGAAGTTTACAGAAGAGAGGTTTAATGAGGGGCACATACCCAGTGCCTGAAGTTAATCCGATGGTTGATTTTGAATGATGTTTTCGCAGCAAAGCAGTCCAATGCTCCACCCATTACACCTTGCACTAGCAGTGGCACAAGTTGGTGGGGAAACAGAGATGCGGCCCGACAGATAGGTAGAACATAGTCCCCTAAAAGTGCATGAAGTTGCAAGACAGCGCTAATGACATTAAAAATGGATTGTATTTCAGCCTGCCACGTGTCTATGCATTGCTTTTAGCGCTATACAATTTCCTCGTCTGAGCATACCTTTCCACGGAACAGTCCATTATATAATTACGTGTCACGTTCAGTAAGTGCACTAGGTTACACACAGGCCATCTATTGCAGGTGAACGAAATGAATATTCCATGCTTTTTCTAACATGCCACACATCAAAGTGGTGAATTATCTCTAGACGTTGCTGTCGCATGTGCTTCTTGATTTCTTAGTGGCGGTCTGTAGTGAATGAGGTCACAGTCATGCTTTGCTCACGAAGAAATTCTAGACCTCTTACGAGGCCCTCTTTTTCCATCTGGAAGCTCGCCTGCACTTGTTCACTGCGCGAAGCGGAAATGTAAAGATAGCACCGATGGTATTGAAATACAGCGCAAAGATATATAATCGTATCAATGAACAGTTCATAAATCTCAGAGAATGGCCACGCCCTTACTGCGATGAGTCAGTGAGCTGCTCAGATTTTACGCAAATGTTGCATGCGGTTACTTTAGTGGGCTCGGGTAAATATTGCATGCATAATAAGGCGGGTAATCAATGCATCTGATCTGCTTCTTGCTTGACTTATCTCCTTTAGCTAAACTTACTCCGTGCATGTGTACGATGTCTCCCTCTTTAGGGCACAGGAAGGAGTATGTGAACAACTTAACGGTGGCGCCTGGGGAATCACAACGCCGGTCCCCACAAACCTGCAGGCTGGGATCTCCGAGCTCTGTCAGTAAAGTTTCCTGATGCTCATTCCACACCTGTAAGGACGGTTAACAAGTACAGTTCAATTGTGAAAGTGACACAAGGGACAGGGAGCCTTGGTGAAGGAATTCACATGATAATCAGTCGGCTTCGGACTCATTCAAAATGTGACTGGGGACTGATACTCGAAAGAATGAAAAATTGGGCGAATTGGTTTTATTCATGGTAATGGGGAGGTCGAATGACGGGGCGAAAGAATCTCAGAATTAGAGCTCAAACAGTTGCATTTTATTCGCAGAAAATGCTTCCTTTAATGCAAGCAAACAATACACTGAACCCATCTATGACACGTCAAATGACAGTAAAAGGTTAAAAACTTGAGTATAACACAGAATTAAAATTGTAACAAAACACATTGGTACATTAAAAAGTGACATACTTGTTCAAAATCACTTGTGAAAACTACGCAAGGTTACTTTGCCTTCTAAATGTACTGGTGACGTCTGTCTGACGTATGCGATCCGTTCTTTTCTTTATGGGTTATGCCTATACCACCTCGTACACCGTTTTAGTTATGCTGATGTGCTTTAGCAGCACGAAAATCAAATTGGCCTGCAAACTGTCCGAGACACAACACAAAGAAAAGCGGAATCGCATGCGTCTATGAGAATCAATATCAATTTTATAATCTACGTGACCTCATTCGAATAGGCTGGTCATCCTCGTATTTTTCAAAATCTGATTTTCAACTAGCAGTTCACGATTTGATGCACCTGGTGTCCACATATATGCTCTTGACATTTTTAAATCTGTGCTGTCCGTGTGGTTTGTCTTCCTTGATTTTTATTCGTATTGTGTGATAACTGGGTTTACTCACTTTTTCTCCGTATTTCCCACGAGTGTTTTCTGTGAATGAAATGTAATTAGTTAGTGTTCGTCCTGTGTGGTACTTTTTCTAATCGCTTGCTTGCCCATTACCTGGAAATTGACAAGCTCAGAAGCTGCAGCCACTGACATAAAATTGAGACTATGTATTACAAAAGAGAAAGTAATTAGGCATTCTACACAGGAAACAAAGGAATAATGAAGAAGTGCAGCATACCTTAAACACCAGTGAAATCATGACTCGCTATCTATCGCCTACACTGCATGCCTGTACTCATAAAAACGGCATTTATTCCTGCAGTAAAGAGATAGATGGGTTGCTGCATTCGCGCTGTACCTTCCCTCACTATCTGTGCTTCTTCGAACAGTTTGCACTCCACAGGAACGACAACGATTCGCTAAAAAGCCTACGTTTTTGGTAATGCTTTGGTAACATTCATTAGCTTTATGCGTTTAACTGCCGAGAAGATTGAGTATGCTTCCGCTGTAAAAATACTTGCATGTGGATTTAGTGCACCAGATGTTGAAAAAGACGGTCCCAGAGCTGCGCAAGCAACACCAGCAGGATATTTGGAAGCTATCTGTGTAAAATTCTGCACATGACTACTTCGCCTGAAGCTCGAAGAAGGGCGAACGTATATGAGTCTCAGGTGCGTGCTTGGAGATCTCTATGAAAGAGACATCGCACTCAATAGTCTGCCACTCCAAGGTGGTGGAAGCGGACTGGGAGCCGTTAACACATTCTCTTGAACTAGTATGCCTGTTTCTTCAGTCGATGCTTCTATACGCAAGGACAAAGGAGTCCTCAGAGATGGCCGGTTTTCATATCATCCTGGCAGCCGATATGTCGCTTATAGTGGAATGGCATGGGTGTTCTACATCTGCCTTTATCTTCAGGAGTAGGATAAACTTAAATACGTTCTTTGGAGATGCAGGGACCATTCATCCGACTCAACATACAGGCTTTCTACAGGGCTAGTCCTGAAGGCGCCTGTAGCAAGCCGAATACACAGATGGTGAACGGGGTCTAGGATTTTAAAGCACTAGGTGTTGCAGAGTTATAAACTATGGCTCCATAGTCAAGGCATGACCGTACAAGGCTTTTGTATAAGCTAAGGAGGCATCTCCTGTCGCTTCCCCATGATGTACGTGACAAGAGCTTCAGCCGATTCATAGCCTTCAGGCACTTTGTTTTCAGGTACTTGAGGTGTGGGACAAAAGTTAACTTACAATCTAAGATGAGGCCTAAAAATTTATATTCATGACTCACAGATAGCATTCTCCATTAAGATCAATAACGGGTCTGGTTGCATACCTCTTTTGTTGAGAAGAGGACGCACGTGCTTTTTGTGGGTTTAGTCTAAATCCGTTCTCGTCCACCCACTCGGAAATCTGTTGAGGCCAAGCTGCACCTGGTGCTCACACATAGCAAGATTACAAGATTTGCAACCGATTTGCACATCATCCATGTACACGGAATAAAACATTGTGCGTGGTATGACACTGTGGAGAGAATTCATTTTTACAACAAATAGAGTGCAACTCAGCCCAGCTCCTTGTGGTACACCAGTCTCCTGGGTGAATGGACGAGATAAGACGTTACCAACTCGAACACGGAATGTGTGGTTCGATAGATAACTTTGAATCATGTTCAGCAAGTTGCCTCGGACGCCCATTCCTGCCAGATCACGAAGGATCCTAAAACGCCATGTGGTGTCATATGCTTGCTCCATGTCTAAGAACACCGACAGAAAAAACTGTTTATGCACGTAGGCGTCCCGAATATTTGTCTCAATGCGGACAAGATGGTCTGTTGTGGATTACCTTCCCTGAAACCGCACTGTAATGGATCTAGTATTTTGTTACTTTCAAGAAAATGGATCAGGCGCCGGTTAGTCATTTTCTCGGAGAGTTTGCACAGGCAACTTGTTAGGGCTATAGGCCTATAACTGCTGACCGAAGTCGGGTCCTTGCCCTCTTTGAGAATAGGGATAATTATTGCCTCTTTCCAGGCAGCCGGGATATACCCGCCACAGAATATGGAGTTAAAAAGCGACAGAACTGTTTTGTGAGTTTCAGGGTGTAAGTATTTGATCATGTCATAGGAATTCTGTCTCTCCAAGTGCTGTCTTATTACAGCAACTCAGTGACGCCTGAATTTCGCCATGGTAAATGGACGGTTGTAAGGTTCATTCTTGTTATTTTCCGATCCAGGGGCAATCGCTTTGCTTGCCGCAGGTACCGTAGAAATGTATCTGTGTAATGGGCCGAGCTTGAAATGTACTCGAAGTGGGCACCTAGAAAATCAGCCTGGTCTTCAAGAGTGTTTCCCTGGCTGTTTACTAATGGCAGAGGATGAGTTTTGCCGGCCGTTTTAATTTGTTAACTCGGTTCCAGGCTTTCTTTCCGTCTGTGTAAGAGTTTATGCCTGATATGTATTTTTGTCAGCTTTCCCCTTTGGCACTGGGGCGCGTTCTTCTACCCTCACGCTTTGTTTTCTTGAAGTTTATAAGATTTTCTGTAGTTGGAGAGTCACGAAGGCGCCCCAAGCCTTATTTTGTTTCCTTCGTGCTTCCCTACAGTCATCGTTCCACCAGGGAACACGTCGTTTGCAATGCTTTCGTTGTGTTTCTGGGAGGCACATGGACGCTATATTCACGATAATGCTGTCAAATATGCCACGGCGTCGGCAATCATAAGTGTACGGTGTCATCCCATGCTAGGCGGGTGAACTCTCTCTATTGCTTCCAGTCGGCAGAGTCAATCTTCCACTGGGGAACATGATGATAGTTTTCCTCCCTTTTTGTTAATGTTAAGACGATAGGAAAGCGGTCACTCCCATAGGGGTTTTTTGATGACGTTCCACTCCAGATACGGGATGAGTGTACTTGATGCTATGCTTAAATCTATAGATGAGTATGTATTGTGTTCCACGCTGTAAAATGTGGGCTCTTTTTTATTTAGCAGGCACGCATCTGTGGAAAAAAGAAAGTTTTCAATTAAGCGTCCTGTCGCGTCACAACGAGAGTCACCGACAGGCTGCTATGGGCATTTAGATCTCCAACAACGATATATGGTTGAGGATGTTCAGCGATAAAGCTTAAAAACTCTGATCTGGAAGTTGATAATTCGGACGGATATAAAGGGAACTTATAGTGACCAACTTCTGAAAGAGTACCGCTCGGACTGCGACTGCCCTCAAGAGGAGTTCGGAGAGGTAACTGCTGACAAGCAACATCTTTGTTCACTATAATGGCGACGCCACCCGAAGAGGCGAGTGCGTCATCTCGATCTTTCCTGAAAATGGCGTATTTCCTGAGGAAGTTAGATTGTGTGGGTTTTAGGTGCGTCTCCTGAACACACAACACCTTTAGATTATATTTGTGTAAAAGTTCTTTAATGTCATCGAGGTGTGCATTAGGCCTCTCACGTTCCAGTGTAATATGTGTGTATCCATATTGTTTATGTTTTGGGCTGTGTGTCAAGAGACGTGTCTAGTTGGCTTACGGAGCCTTTCCAGGCCCCGAAATCCGGAGTTGTCTTTCTTGGAGCGGTCGCGAGAATCGCGTCGCTCCGGAGGCGCTGGATTCGCCGCCTGGCTTGGGGTTGTGTCCATCGACTCCAGGGAGCCGCTGGACTTCCGCTCAAGCAAGCGGGGTGTTTTTGGGTGGGCCTTGCCTCGAAAAGCAGGGCCTTGTAGGACACCAACCCAGAGGTCGATGGGCACTGCTTCAGAGACGGCGCAGCAGCGCTGGCTGCTGTCGCCTGGGGGGCTGGTGGCACAGCCGTGGCCACACTCTTGTGGGCCCGGCCGATGCCGGAGTCTGGTGCAGCGTTGCCCTCCTTCACGCTGCACCAGCATACCCTGCGGTATGCAGGAAGGAAACACGTTTCAGTCCTTCTTGAAATGAGATGTTTTCCTTCAGTTTCATCATATTTTTTCTCTTTCTTCCACCTAGGGTCTGATCACCGTCGCAGTTTGGACAGTGGAGCGCACTACCACAGTTATCAGAAGTTGTGCTCATTGTTGCCGCATTTTGAACATGTCAGTCGGCCAAGGCAGCTTTGCGAGCCATGGCCGAATCTTGGCACTTAAAACATCGGTGGGGATTCGGATGTACGGTCTCACTCTTGTCTTTGTGTATCCTGTTTCAAGGGAATCTGGCAGCTCGCTTGTCGCAAAGGTGAGGATCAAATGCTTAGTAGGTATTTCTTTATTATCGCGCTTAATCTTTATCCTTCGTACTTCAATCACAATCTGTTCTTTCCAGCCCTCTAGGAGCTCTTCTACGCTCAGGTTCAGTAGGTCATCATCAGATATCACTCCTTTGCTTGTGTTCATTGACCGGTGTTGTGTCACAGTGATTTTAAGATTGCCGAATGCCACTAGATTTGAAAGATTATCATGGTGGTCCTTGACGTGAACGTCAAGGAGAAGGTCACCGCTGGCCATTTTGGTCACTTTGTAGCCTGGGCCCACTTTGTCAGTGAGATATTTGGAAACACAGAAAGGTTAAATTGTTCTAGCGGTTGTTTCCGGGTTGAGACTATGAATGACATAGAAACGTGGGAAACATTCTTTGCGTTTGACAAAAATAGAAAGTTTTCTTCAGTGCGCCCTCTTTTTGTAAGAGGACGATCACTGAGTCGGGGAATGACGAAGCCGTCAAGTGTTTGCTCATTTTGGCAGCGATGCCAGCCGCCCACCACGGAGCCCAACAAGGGGGCGTGACAAGACTTGTGAATAGATAAAGCCTGCCATCGCCAGCTGTACACAGCCACTATAACCCAATATGTATAACCAAGGTTGGTTATCGCACACAAGGTAACCCTCACTGCCCAGAGGATCGGAAGCAAATAAAAGAGAGAAGAAGACAGGAAAGACTGAAAATGAGTGAAAAAGACGAAGATTGGAGAGGAGAATAGGAAAAGGCAACTACCGATTTCCCCCGGGTGGGTCAGTCCGGGGGTGCCGTCTACGCGAAGCCGAGGCCAAAGACGTGTGTTGCCTCCGACGAGGGGCCATAAAGGTCCAAACACACGGCATCAAAAGGGAACTCCGGGATCCCCTTTCCCCGGACACGGCTAAGCCGCGCACGGCCAGACGCGGGATGCTCCAACCCTCGTGTGCTCGGGTCCGTGGTGCCGCAAACCCCAAACGCCTGCTGACGCAGATGCCCCTGCGGGGAAGCGGCACCGATGAGAAAGACGTTTAAGGTTGGATGTAATCGTATGAAAGAGCGAGCAACACCAACAAATGGGATGGTCCCCTAAAGCTCAAAAACGTGATCTTCTATCAATCTGGCGTTGCCAATCTGTGGTTTAGAAACCATGAAGCCGATCTCCGCACGTGGGCTGGCTTCAAAACCAGCATCGCAGACGTTTGCCCCCCTGGCGTGCTCAAGCTTCGCGCTGAACAACGCCTACGATGCCGATTCCAGCAAGCTGGTGAAGAGGACATCGTCGACCCGACGATGGCGGAGGCGGACAAGGTGCGTCACATCATGAAGCGCATTTCCGACGATGCATTTCATATGGGGGTGTAAAAAAGCGCTGGCCCTGTGTTCACCATGAGTCGCCAGGATGGCTACATTTCCGATTGGGGGGGGGGGGGGGGGTGCTGGTAGCGAAGATCAATTCCCGGCGCTGCACCCACATCGCCAGTGGCCTGGGAGGCGAGAGCCTGCTGACGACTGCTCTTGTGTGAGACGCTGCCAACACTGTGTCTGCTGCTCTTGTGTCTTGTCCTTTGTTCATATTAGACATCTTACAAAAACTAAATTTATACACAGAAATAAATAACTGTTATTGAAGAGAAATGAAAAAAGCCTGTTACGAAGACTTTGTAATGTTTCAAAATAGGCGTTCGCTAAAAACGGACGGTTCTGCGGTTGTTTCGGAAATGCCAATCGAGGTGACAGTCTGCTTACGTCACCCGCCAGCGGGCAGCCATCGCACTGCGACAGCGAGGATTCCAGCGCCACTGTCGACAGTTCGGGCAAATGACATTGACCATATGTTACTGATGTCTAGGCTTGCTATCATTTTGTAGAGAGAACGGGTAAAAATAAGTGAAGAACCAGGCCAACGCAGACGCAGTAAGGTTGAAAGCAGACTAATTCAAGGTGGTACTCGCAAACAATTCTGCAGCTTCAGAACAGGAAGATGAAGATACATTAGAGGTAATGAATGAGGCCATAACTAGTTTCATTTCAGAAGCCGCAATTGAAGTGACAAGTAAGGCACCAAGGCAACAAGTAAGTAAGCTCTTCCAAGTAACAAATTACCTAATAAAGAAACGGCCAAGCTCGGAAGTGTCTAACCCAAAGATCAGATAATTAGCGGAACTGTTGAAGCTGATAAACTAGAAGAAAGTTAGCAATATTCAAAATTATACAATAGGTATACGTATGTATCCATTGGTATACGCAGGCAATCGTATCGCACCACCGCAATAATGATGACGGCATTAGTGCTCGCAAGGCCGGGGTGGTGAGATCCTAACCGTCGTCGCTTTGCCGTAGAGTCAGCAGCCCATTCGTGCCATCCGCAGGGTCATGCGAACTAGTAATACCTTCGTCACGCAACTGCCGAATGGGTTATGAGGGACATCGTATAAATAAGGCTACCGGTTAGTTTTGATTTGCTGGGCCCGTATTCACAAGAAGCTGTTAAACAAGAGTACTGCGTAAGAGCAAATTCTCGCCGATCTGGACGGCGGACATATAATTATCGTAGGTGGCTGGCTAATAGAAAATACCACTTACGAAAGAAAAGGAGCATTGTGTATTTTGCCCGTGGCTTTTATTTAACGCGTACCCTATGCGATGCACGCAGGGATGCACGCATGGTGCCTCCTTCGAAATGCGGTAGCCATGGCAGAGAGTTGAGTCCGCGACCTTGTGTTAAGCAGCCGAATACCTTAACCAGTCAACCACTGCGGCGGCAACGTTTCAGAATAGAAGAACATTGTACTTTCACATGAACACTGTAGCTTGAATATAGTACATTATCGAATGGCTGCCTATATGGCTGGCCGAAACTTACCTGAGCATGACTTACGCGGATATTGCGATACGCATGCTAAAACATTATAGGCAGCAATACCTTAATTGTTAAGCGAGTGTTCTATTTATTTTTTGTGACTTAGCACAACGCTACAACTGAAAAGCAAAAATAGACTGGCACATGTGTGTCAAACTTTTTTTTGGTTAGATGACGTGCTCATCAGCAGGCAACTTCTGTGGGTAAAATTCACTGTACTTGTAGACAAAGCTTCAGAGGGAACTTCTGATTTTTTTTCAGAGAATACATGCGGATTGAGTCATGGTTCTCAAACACAACCTCACGAGGTTTTCAATTGACGGTGAAAGGCAACACGACGGAATGCGGACATGGCTACGTATGCTGCATTATATCGCATTTAACTCCAATTTCTCAGAGAACGTTGCGACCTCCGCATTTACGACAACCGCAGATGCCATGAAATTGCAGAGCCCTCTACACACTTCTACACCTATAAACCATTCTTTCTGAAACAGAAGGATGCAAAATGTTGTTGGAATAACAAGCGCCGTTTCTGAAGCTACAAAATACGGACCGACGCCTTTACACTTGGCACTGTTGTCCCCAGTTCTCATGAAACAATGCGAACTTTTTTCCTCAACGCAAACACATGCTCACAAACAAAATCAAAGGGCAAGAAACGCACATGTGCTTAATTACGACCGCAAGCAAATACACGTTGGCGCCGTATGACCGCAGGGGCAAGGATTGCAAACTAGTGTCACCAGCTGATTTACCGAGTGGACGCATGCTTTGTGTTAACTGCCAACACATGTGGAAAAAGTATTGAGGGTCTTCAGAGATAAATAGAGGGGGCCGGGGGGGGGGGGGGGGGCGGGGGGAAACAGTTGTGGTCCACAATTTGTGACGTTCTTCAAGAAATTGTTATAACAGTTGCGTCCACTCCTCTGTGATTGTGATTCTTTCGGCGACTACGGATGAAGTCTTAAAAGATAGTTCGTGAGGAGGCGCAAGCTAACGCTGAAGCTGACAAACTAAGTGTTGATACAAGCTGAGAATTGAACAGGCACATCTAACCGGTACAGTTTCCAGGTGCTTGCTCCAGCAGGAGTTGTGCTAGCAGAGCTCCTATATATATATATATATATATATATATATATATATATATATATATATATATATATATATATATATTACCAAGCAATGCTCTAGACTACGCTGAGGACAATACAGAAGACGGCGACGCTCTCTGACGTGACGCGGACTGGTTTTACATCTTGTATGCCTTGTATGCCAGTGGCCACATTGTACATATGCTGTAAATATAATTTCAACCTCTCTTTCCCCATAATATTTTGGTGGCGTTCCGGGCTCCCCAAGACGCACGACGGATTTACGCAGCGGGCGCTCCTTGCGGGTGCTTCGGCTTCATCGCCACCCGCACCCACCGTCATCCTGGCAGAACCGCGCGACCCTGGCACCTTATCCGGCACAAACAACACCGACGTAGAAGACTGGCTCCAACTATACGAACGGGTGAGCGCGAGAAATCACTGCGACCAGACCGTCATGATGTCTAACGTGATATTTTTACCTTGCGGGAACGGGACGCGTCTTGTTCGAGACTCACGAAGAGGAACTAACCAGCTGGGACTTGTGTAAACAAAAGCTCACTGATTTGTATGGCAAATCGGCTGGCCGCCGGCGAGCCACGCAGAAATACCTTGCCTGCCGAGTTTAGACGTGTACTGAGTCCTATGTTACATATATTCAGGACGTGCTTGCTCTTTGTCGCGAGGTTGACGAGAAGATGCCTGAAGCGGAAAAGGTCGCGCACATGCTCAAAGAAATCGCGGATGACGCATTTACGCTCCTCGTTTTCAAGGACTCCTCGACAGTGCAGGCCATCATTGTTGAATGCTGCCGATTCGAGGAAGCCTTCCTAATACGGCTTCAACATCTACCTGCGAGGACCTCCGTCTCCCACCTGTGCCGACTGCATCCGACAGTACTGTGCACATCGTCCGCTGGGATATTGAAGCTGCATCTCCTGTTCTTACACATGTTCGCGCCCCAGACGATTCTGACACAACAATATTCCTCATCTAGACCGTTGTACGGCAATAGTTGGCCAATGTCGAACTCCACTCACTTAGCCCAGCCCACAGACCCGACTACCGTTTACCCGGTGTACCCTATCTACCACGAAGTTCGTACGCTCGTCCTCCTAATCGATATCCGGGTGAATGGTGCACCTCTGATGACAGACGCAACTGATTCTGCTGTGAACGCGCCGGACATATTTCTCCCCACCGTCGCACTTCCTGGAACTCGCAGCCTTGGCCGAGTTATCGAAATACCGCGGCGCCCGTAACAATATATATATATATATATATATATATATATATATATATATATATATATATATATATTGAGAAGAGGTTTATTGGCGGTGTCCTTCAAGGATGGTACGAGTTCACAGAACGGCGAGGCAGCGTGGAGCACCGTCTCCAAAGACACCAGCGACCGACAACGCGAGCAGTGTAGACCGAGCGTCGGCGCTGCCGCGGGACGGACGCGCGTCTTCTTCTTCACAATCGCCAAAAAAGCCATCCTAGCGACCTAAGAGGTTGTAGGCAGAGGGTCATGGTAGGAGTTGAGACGTGCCACGTGGACGAGGTTACGTCCACGCCGGCGCAGGTCTTCAGATGGGAAAGTGGCTCGATCAGAAAATTCACCGGGGACGTTCTCTCGAAGACGCGGAAAGGCCCTTCGTACTTTGGAACGAGCTTTGCGGAAAGGCCAGGAGTTTGGCAAGGAACAGCCAGCCATACAAGAGACCCTGGGGCATACGTGAGGCTGGGCAGTGAGTCGGTGCGGCCTTCCTTCTGGTGCTGTTGTTCTTGTGATGTAAAGGTGCGTGCGAGCTGGCGGCACTCTTCGGCTTGTTGGGCAGCTTCGTACACAGGTGGGCGCTCGGAAGCGTCAGGACGGTATGGAAGGAAAGTGTTGATGGTATGCAATGGCTCCCGTCCATATAGGAAGAAGAAAAGTGAAAATCTCGTAGTAGCTTGCATCGCGGTGTTGTATGCGAACATTACAAAAGAAAGTACGCAGTCCCAGTTCCCGTAATCAGATGCCACGTACATCGCGAGCATATCACCAAGAGTGCGGTTAAACCGTTCCGTGAGCCCGTTAGTGTGAGGATGGTAAGCCGTGCTCGTGGAATTCCGAAAGTAGAGCTTCGGCGACTTTGGAGAAGAAGGCGCGACCTCTATCACTGAGGAGTTCTCAAGGTATGCCATGTCGAAGGATGAAACGATGCAGTACGAAAGAGGCTATATCCCGCGCTGTAGCATTCGGTAGAGCAGCAGTTTCGGCGTAGCATGTCAAATGGTCCACCGAAACTAAGATCCACCGATTGCCATCCGGTGTCATGGTAAGCGGAGAGTAGAGGTCAATTGCGACGCGATCGAAGGGTTTGGAAGGGCATGGGAGCGGCTGCAAGGCGCGAGACGCACGTAAAGGTGGCAATTTGCGATGTTGACCCTTAGGGCAGCACTGAACAAACTTTTGGTCAAAAAGTTTACATTCCCTGCCAGTAGTATTGATGGTGAATACGTTCGTAAGTCTTAAATACTCCGGCATGGCCACACTGCGGTTCGTCGTAAAAAGAGGCACAGATTTTGTATCTTAAGCTGCGGGGAATGACTAATCTACGGCCTTCGGGAGCGTAGTTGCGTCGGTGGAGCAGCTGATCACGAATGGCGAAATGAACAGCTTGGCGTCGGAGTGATCGGAATACAGGGGTGGTCGATTATCCAGAAAGATAGGCGAAAAGAGAAGCGATCCTGGGGTCACGGCGTTGTTCGGTGCCAATCGGTGTCAAGGTCAAGAGATGACAGGGGGTGAGCGCAAGTGGCTGCGCAGGCCGAGTCTGGAGGTAGAGGTGAACGGGACAGTGTGTCTGCGTCAGTGTGCTTGCGTCCGCAGCGGTAGACGACACGAATATCGTACTCCTGGATTCAGAGTGCCCAGCATTCTCAGCGGCCAGATGGATCTTTCAACGTGGCAAGCCAACAAAGCGCGTGGTGATCCCTTACTAGATCAAATGGGCAGCCGTATAAGTATGGGCGGAACTTGCCAAGCACCCATACTAGAGCAAATCACTCTTTTTCACTCACGCGGTAATTGGCCTCTGCTTTTGTCAGCGTACGACTAGCATAGGCGACCACGTTTCGCAGTAGCCGGGCTTGCGTTGTGGGAGGACGGCTCAAAACCGACCCCGTTGGCGTCTGTATGTACCTCAGTTGCAGCTGTCGGGTCGAGATGTCGAAGAATAGGTGGAGAGGTAAGAAGACGATGCAGTGTAACAAACGTGGCGTCACATGCAGGGGACCAGGATGAGAGGTCCGCGCCACTGCGTAGGAGCTGGGTCAAGGGCGACATGATCGATGCGAAATTGCGGACAAAGCGCCGGAAATATGAGCACAAGCCTACAAAACTGCTAAGTTTCGCAGGGTTCGGTAGAACTCCGTGCTTGAACACGGTGTGGCCTAAGATGGTCAGCTCCCGCGCGGCGAAGCGGCACTTCTTGAGGTTTAGTTGCAGACCAGCGTTGGTGAGGCACGTCAAATATGTCTAAGGCGAAGTAGGTTGGTCGGAAAGTCAGGTGAGAAAACCACGACATCGTCGAAGTAGCTAAGACACATAGACCACTTGAGGCCACACAGCGTATTGTCCATGAGTCGTTCAAACGTTGCAGGTGCGTTGCAAAGTCCAAAGGGCATTACGTTGAATTCGTATAGGCCGTCAGCCTATAATGCCGTCAGCCTATGAATGCCCTTTTCTGGCGATCGGCTTCAGCCATGGGAACCTGCCAGTAGCCAGAACGCAAGTGTATGGACGAAAAGAATTCCACGCCCTGAAGGATGTCAAAGGCGTTGTCGATGCGCGGCAAAGGATAGACGTCCTTGTGCGTGACCTTATTTAATCGACGGTAGTCAACGCAAAAGCAAATAGACCCGTCCGTCTTGCGAACGAGAACGATAGGAGATGCCCAGGGACTGTGGGATGGTTGAATAACGCCACGGCGTAGCATATAGTCAACTTGGTCGTTGATGACGCGACGCTCGTCCGCAGAGACGTGGTACGGCCGTTGACACAACGGCTGACGTAAGCCGGTATCAGTGCAGTGCTGCACTTCCGACGTTCAGCGCAGTTGCGGCTGAGAAACATCGAAGGAATTTCTAAAGTGGTGTAGAAGCTGAAGAAGCTTGGAGTGTTCGGCAGGGGTTAGTGTACTGACGTTGGAACTGGAAAACATGTCACTCGACGACTCTTCAAGCGTTGAAAGGGCGAGGAGTTCGTTCGAGTCAAGATGGAACGATTCGTCTGGCACGGTAAAAAGAACGAAGAGTCAAGCTGTTCCACGTGGCCGAGACATTCGCCGACAAGAAAAGTAACCGACCGAATACGTGGATTGTACACAAAAATATTGCCGATGCCTTCGGCGATGTCAAGCGTTGCAAAAGGCAGTGGAACGACTTTGCGACTCATAAAGATGTAAGATGGTGTGGAGAAGACCGTACCATCGGTGACGGTATCGCAGACGACTGAAACAAGAGCAAAAGAGCAAGGCGGAATCTAGGTGTCCTCACGCACGACTAGTATAGACGGCTGATAAAGAGCCTCGTGGGATTGTGCGCCACACAGCGTCGAAAATCGAACTTCAGCTCGTGCGCGGTCAATGACGGCATTATGACGGGACAAGAAGTCCCACCCAAGGATGACGTCATGTGAGCAGGCAGGAAGAGAAAGAAACTCGACAATGTACAAAACGCCTTTTAAAAGCACACGGGCAGTACAGGCTGCGAGAGGTGTAAAGTGCTGCGGGCTTGTCGTGTGAAGCGACAGTCCAGACAGCGGCGTGGTCACCTTGCGCAGCAAACGGCAGAGTTTGTCGGCTATAACAGAAATGGCGGCGCCGGTGTCCACAAGCACAAAAGTAGAAATACCTTCGACAGATATTGCGACCATGTTAGCAGGAGAAGAGCGAGTACTTGGGCAGTTCAAAGATGGCGCAGTTCTTGCCTCGCAAACTGCGGCGCTTTGTTTTCCTGGTCGGAGGGTACGGGTCAGCTGCGCATTGAGGAGAGCGATCGTCGACGAGGAGATGGGGAGCGGTGCGACGGAAATTCAGGGAGGTCAGAAGAAACGTACCGCTGGGAGGGACCCGGGGCTGATTGGCGCATGGGCTGACTGCCATACTGGAACGGCCGGGCAGCGTCGTCGGGAGTTTGAAGGCGATGGCGGCAATAGCGACCGACGTGTCCCGGCGTGCAGCAGGCGTAACAAATGAGACAATTGTCAGGCGTCCGCAATGGATTGCTGACTCTCGGAACGGCCCAAGAAGCAGTAGGAACGGCGGGTGGTGCAGACGGTTTCAGGATCGAGAAAGGCGGCTGGGAAGGCCTACGCACTATCTGCGCATAGGTAGGACGCACGGCAACAGGTTGCACTGCCTGCGTATACGTAAGAGGCGTGGAAACAGGCTGCACTGTCTGCGCATAGGGAAGAGGCACGGCCATAGGTGGCTGGTGGTGAGTGAGGGGAACAGCTTGAGCGACCGCTTCGGCAATGGCAGTGCGGAGCGTTCTAGGCAGACGACAGGACGGCTCCTGAGTCAAGGGGACCAAGGAAAGTTGACGGACAACCTCCTCGCGCGCGAGGTCTCGAATCTGCTGAAGCGGTTGAGAATAGTCGGAAACGGCAACCAGACTCGATATCGAGTCGGCGGTCGACAGAGGCTGCCGAGTCAGGGTGTGTTGGTTCTTCAACTCTTCGTAGCTCTGACATAACGTGACCACTTCAAAAACGGTGCGCGGATTCCTGGCCAAAAGCATCTGGAATGCGCCGTCATCGATGCCTTTGAGGATGTGCTGAACTTTATCAGCTTCGGGCATGGCGGCGTTGACACGTTTACAAAGGTCTACAACTTCTGCAATGTAACTCGTGAAATTTTCACCAGTATGCTGTGCACGGACTCGCAAGCGCTGTTCAGCGCGTAGTTTGCGGTCAGCTGGTCGACCAAACACTTGAGTGAAAGACGTCTTGAATGTTGACCATGTAGGAATGCCGACTTTATGGTTATGGAACGCGAAGTGGCAACGCCAGTAAGATAAAATATGACGTTAGTCAAATTCGCGACTTCGTCCCACTTGTTATGCGCGCTCACCCGTTCATACTTCGCAAGCCAGTCCTTCACATCCGTGTCATCTGTAACGTCGGTAATGATGGGCAAGAAGCGTTCGGGTTCGAAGCTCCAGGGTGCAAGCGGCGGGGGAATTCCAGCAACCTTCACCGATTGAGGATAGGTTCATTGGCGGTGTCCTTCAAGGAGGCTACGAGTTCCAAGAACGGCGAGGCAGCGTGGAGCACCGTCTCAAAAGACACCAGCGACCAACAGCGCGAGCAGAGCGGGCCGAGCGTTGGCGATGCCGCTGGATGGAGGCGCGTCTTGTTCACTATATATATATATATATATATATATATATATATATATATATATATATATATATATGTGTGTGTGTGTGTGTGTGTGTGTGTGTGTGTGTGTGCGTGTGTGTGTGTGTGTGTGTGTTTGATTGTTCCAGGGGGGCCTTCTCTGAATCCTTGTCCTTGCTTCGGGGTAGTAATAAGGGAACCAAAGTCGGGCGAATTACGAAGAGGCAGTACCAAAATTTCATGTAACGAGGCGTTTTTTCTCTTTTCATTCCGCGGTCTTATATGGTTGTTTTTGTTCCCGCTCTTCCTACTGTAGCACTTAATTTTTGAATGAATAATTACCGGTCGACCTTTAATTTTACCGGAGATGTGAAAGTTGACTCAGGTAAAACACAACGGCAGTCGGACAATGGTCTGTGGCCACGAACTTTAGTGGTGAACGCAGCTTCCGATATATAAATTAGAGAAACCGAATTACCTTCTGCATATATGCTCAGTCACGTTGGTCGTTCGAGCTAAGAACAAGACAATCATCATCATCACCATCATCATCAGCCTATGTCATCAGCTTATGTCTGCTGTAGGACGAAGGCATCTCCCTGCGATCTCCAATTACCCCTGTCTTGCGCTGGCTGATTCAATCTTGCGCCTACAGATTTCCTAACTTTATCACCCACCTAGTTTTCTGCCGTCCGCGGACTGCGCGTCCCTTCTCTTGGCACCCATTCTGTGACACTAATGGTCCACCTGTTATCTATTCTACGAATTAGATGGCCTACACAGCTAGATTTCTTTCTCTTAATATCAACTAGAATATCCGCTATGCCTTTTGCTCTCTGATCCACACCGCTCTCTTCCTGTCTCTTAACGTTAGGCCTAACATTTGTCGTTCCATCGCTCTTTGTGTGGTCCTTAACTTGTTCTCCATCTTCTTTTTTATCATTCAAGTTTCTGCCCTATATGTTAGCACCGGTAGAATGCAATCATTGTACACTTTTCTTTTCAATGACCGTGGTAAGCTACCAGTCAGGATTTGACAATGCCTGCCATATGCACTCAAGGGCTACCCTTGAGTAATTCACCTAGATACACGTGTATCTATGCCACAATGTAATGGAGTACGTACGCACTCTTTTACATACTCTAAAGGCTGACTGGAGACCCTGAATTGTTGGTCCCTTGCCTATCCATTTACCATTATCTTTGTCTTCTACATATTAATCTACAACGCCACTCTTACACTTTCTCGGTTATGGTCCTCAATCATTTCTTCTAATTCGCCCCCATTGTTGTGGAGTAGGACATTGTTATCTGCAAACCGAAGGCTGCTGAGATATTCACCTTTAATACCCACTCCTAAGCATGCAGTGAATAGCATTGGAGAGATTGTGTATCCCTGCCTCACACCTTTCTTGATAGATATATCTCTACTTTCCTTGTGGAATACCAACGCAGCTTTGGCATCTTTGGAGATATTTGCCAAGATAGTCATGTATGCCTCCTGTTCTCCTTGATTGCCCAATGTCTCCATGATTGCTGGTATCTCTACTGAATCGAATGCCTTTAACGCCTTATACCGAAGTTTATTGTACTCTGCAGATTTCTCGATTAACTTATGATGACATGGATGTGATCCATCGTAGAATATCCCTTTCTGAGGCGAGCCTGTTCTCTTGGTTGACTGAAGTCAAGTGTTGCACTGATTATATTGGCAATTCTAAGAGCAAAGCACTACGTGATTATTAGTAACCAACCCCGATTTACAACCAAAAATGTGTTCAGCATGCTTTGAGAAGTGGTTATTGTGGTATTATGTTTAACTTTGAGGCTCCCCTACTATAACTGTGAGGCTCCCCTACTACCGTTTCTTTGAACCCCACTACATGGAGGGCTAGTTCGGAACCCATATAGCATCAGCGTCCATCTGTGGCTCCAGAGGCGGTCGCAGCGACAATTTTTATCTCACCTAAACTACTGTAATCTGCTTTGGGACACGACAGCTTTTACAAATATCGGTAAATTGCACATCATGCCGAAAAAGGCTATTTGTGCTTTTGCGAATGTTCCTTATGGCAGTCACACTGCCCCACGCTTTCACGAAACTAATCAAGTTACGTACTACCAGATTACTTGCGCACAATTCTTAGGAAGCGGAGTCACGCAGGCCTTAGAAGTCATAAATTTATTAGCATCGTTCTTATAACTAAAGCACAGGATATTTGTAACACTCGCCTCGACCATAGAGCACTGCATGGGCTCGGGCTTACCCGAAAGCCCGGGCCCGGCCCGGCCCGTGGGCCGTGCCGGGCCGGGTAGAGCAGTTGTTTCACGGGCTCGGGCCGGGCTCGGGCACGGCGTGTGCTTTTTGACCCGGGCCCGGGTCGGGCTCGGGTTTTTTGACGCGGGCATGGGCCGGGCTCGGGCTTTCTGCGAGTTATTCTTGGGCTTCTCAACTCTGAAAAACATGTATTTTTCGGTCTTGGGCCGGGTTCGGGCCAGTTTCGAGTCGGGCTCGGGCCGGGCTCGGGCTTAAGGTAAAGGGGTGGCGGGCCGGGCCGGGCGGGTAACGTAGATTATTTCTGAGCCCGGGCCGGGCCCGGGTCTCGCCATAAATATTTTGATCGGGCTCGGGCGGGCCGCCCAATGTAAAAACGGGCCCGGGCCGGGCCCGGGCCGCAAAAGTCGGCCCGTGCAGTGCTCTAGACCAAGCATGGGCTATTGCACACACGCGTACTAATTACGGGAACCAAATGCTGTGTTTCTCTAGTCATTTCACGTGAATCAACTAACAATCTGAAAACATCAATCACGACACTTGATCGCTTTTTGTACTTGTTGAACTCGTACTTTATGTACTATTTTTTATAGCGCTTCACCGCTTTTTTATGCTAGTGTTCAACTAATTTTTGTTCTACTTGTTTGCTTACACCGGGTTTTTCCGTTCATCACATTTCAGTTTTTTGTATATTAGGGACGTAGTACTGATATTGTGTTTATTGTTGTATATGGTATTCATCGCCTGCCTTATTGTGCCCATCATGTATCGTGCTTATGCTTCTACTCAATTTATACTCGCGGTATGTCTTTAAAATTATTGCTTCGCTCATATATGCGCAATTTCTTATTTTCTTTGCGGTTAAGCCATCCTTGCTGTGCCTTATGTGTCTGTGCCTGCCATTAGGAATTTGGTCATGGCGCTCGTCAATCCCGTGCAGCAGTTTTTGACCAGGTCCATCAGCATCTCAAATGTTGAATATAGTTTGATTTTATTGGACGCTGCGACCAGAGGTGCAGCGTATTCAACATCTAGATATAGCTCTAGTAATGCTAATAAATGCGCACGTATGAGAGTTATAAAGCTGTAATGCGGCAGTATGCGGATGCAGTAATCATTGTTAGGCTTCGCTGACTTCATTACCGCTATTCTGTGCTTTCAGTGAAGCTGACTTTCTTTTTTACACCACCTGTTTTACTCTTGTGGCAGCGGCCGGAAACCATCAGTTGGAGAGACGGCAAATAATGTGGCACATGTAGCATAGTCACAACGCAATGCAGAGATCTTATGGATCATGAATCCCTAAAGAAGCATCACTTCTAAATAAAATAACTTTACCCTATGCAGGAAGCAGTAACAATAATTTGTTGATCATGCGAGGTGGCCTAAAATGAAAACGTTGTTTATATGTGAACACAAAACTACGTCTTAAATCATTCGGCTCAATCCTCGAAGTTATGTTTTCTTTATTTGTTACTTTCAGTCATTAAGAGTGTCAGAGCTACTGATATGTTTATACGTGCTAAGAATTTATTTCCAGTAGAAATTTTAACATTATGACTACGATCTCATTAGCGAGATTGCCAGATTTCGTTGTCACGTTTAGTTTCCTTTGAACTTTTTCACAGAAATGGTCATAATGAGAAAGGAAGACATTGCAAGAAAATTTATTACCCCTTGGCGTTTAGAATTTGAGAGGCCCAGGCAAGACGTTCTGGACAATGCAGCCGCTGTGCATCGCCTAGCTATGTTCGAAGCACATTTGTGACTAAGTATAACAAAAGGCTGTTTCGTGAGCAGAAATACGTCATGGCGAGACAATATGAGCACCGGCTTTCGTGGCTGCCGGACTATAAGTGGGCTTACCGCTGCAATTCTCCACGCATGAAATACAGAAATGGCCGCACGTAGAGGTAGTAACCACATATTTATAAATTACAATGCATAATACCTTAGGCCAAGTGGCGCGTACTCCTTTTACATAAAGTACAATAGCTTGCCAAGTCGGAAAGGAGCCCACGCTAAGTGCGTCGCCAGTGCAAGCACAATGTGGTCCCGTGCATGATGCATGATGTCATGACGTAGCTTTAAGTTTTCTGAACCTGCTGCAAGTTGCACTGGGCAATCCAGCCTACCATCATCATAGCCATTTCATAGCAGAAACAAAGCTACTGCTCTGATCTCCACTTATGGACAAAAATGGCGTTATTTACATGTTTCTGCATTCATGTAGTCACGAAGTTGCTATACGCGCACTGAATATTTCTACAGAGTAAACCATTATTGAACTCGGATGGTTTGGCATGCGTGTTCCAGAGAATAATTCCCGTATTCTCTGCGACAGCTCTCAGTGTACAAACCAGGGGCCACATTCACAAAGCTTTTGTTTCGTAAGTTTGCTTTGCCATTGACTGGCTGCCTTTCCTAATTTATATGTCCGGCATCCGGATTGGCTAAATTTCTTTCTTACGCAAAATTCTCGCGTAAAAGTATTGGGAAATTCGGGCCCCGAACATCGCCATTGTAACATAACTTTCTTTTCTATAACTGAAATCGAAATTATAACTATATATGAAGTCTAAGAAGCAGTTGCATTTCGCACTGTGAAGGCTTTTAAATAAAACCCATAAAATACTGTTATGAAGCTTCCAGTTCCATTGTTATCAAATGTGTTTATTTACATTTTAACCAAACTGTTTTCCCACAAAAACGAAACTGAATGTTTGATCATTTTCTACAAGAATGGCGGTAACATAGGAAATAAAGACCACTTTTATTACTCCCTATAATTTCACAAACTCTGTAACCTTTTTGAGAAATTTATAGAGAAATTTTGAATAGAAGCTAGCCTCTCGTAAAGAACATTCATCGTTAATATTTACAAAACCATTATGGAGAACCTACCCCGAGTGCTATCCAAGAATCGCTGTAGAATGCTTTGCAGGTGGCTTTTCTCGAACTATATCGCACTACGAATTATGGATGTTACTCCCCTTATCACCGCACTTTATCCGTACACGCGAGTCGACTGGTACTAGAGCATAGCATGGGCCGTTTCTTTAGGCTTCGGCACAGCCAGAGCCCGAAACGACGATGCGTTTGCCCGCCCGAGCCCGGCCCGTTGATTTCAAACTTGGCCTGTGCCCGGCTCGGCCCCAACCCATCCTGGCTCGCTAAGTTCTACCCATTAGTCATTTATACTTTTCGAAACTACGTCGAGTTCTCGGCAATTGCGAATATACTGTCATGTGATGAATGCGTGCCGGATGGTCTTCAAGCTGCATCAAGCAGATTTTGGCGCAGCGTCCCCTCTTCTGACTACTCTCTAACTGCAACACAAATAAACATCTAATTTATTTAAATTTCAAGAATAATGGACCCTTGGAAGTCCAACTTTAATGTTTTTCACAAATTCTGCTATAAACTAGGTAAACGTATTGAACTGACTTTAACAAATAGTGTAGAAAAATAGTGAAAACAAGTAACGAGTTGCACTGTGCCTTAAAGCAAAAAATAATTTCTAGATGGATATTGCCAACCTAGACGCAGTAAGGATAAAAGCAGACCAATTCAGGCTGGTGCTCACAAACAAATATGCAGCTTTAGAACGGGAAGATAAAGACAACATGGAGGTAATGAATGAAACCGTAACTTGGTTGATTTCAGAAGCAGCAATTGAAGTGGGAGGTAAGGCATCAAGGAAACTAGTAGGTAAGCTCTCCCAAGTAACAAAGGTCCTAATAAAGAAATGGCAAAACCTGAAAATGTCAAACTCAAGAGATCATACGGAATTCGCTGAACTGTCGAAACTGATAAACAAGAAGAAAGTAATGGATATCTGAAATTATAACGTGGAAAAGATTGAGGAAGCAGTAAAATGTGGACTCAGCATGAAATCAGTGAGAAGAAAAGTAGGCACAGGACAAGCCAAAGTGTCTGCACTGAAAGATAAGCATGGTAATATGATCAGCAATTTCGATGACATAGTAAAAGCAGCGGAAAGTTCTATACTGAACGTTCCGTAAGACCGTTCGTTTGTGGGTGGTAGGCGGTGGACAGCTTGTGCTTTTCGGCACAAGAGCAGAGGAGGTCGTTGACAACTGTAGACAAGAACGAGCGGCCGCGGTCCGTAAGTAACTGTCGAGGTTCATAGTGGTGGAAGATGACGTCACGGAGAAGAAAATCTTCGACGTGAGTTGCGCAACTACTCGGCAGCGCCTTATTACCGCATAGCGTGTTGAATAATCGGTAACAACGCGATCCACTTATTTCCTCTAGTCGTCATCGGAAACGTGCCAAGGAGGTCAAGGCCTACGCTATAGAAAGTTTCAGAGGGAACTTCAATTGAATGGAGTCGTCCGACAGGTGGCAGGAGAGGTTGATTCCGGCTAGGGAGCCTACATGCAAGCATGTAGGCTCCCTGCTTCCGGCGCTGATACAATTCGCAAGTTGCGACATAACGACGCACAGAGCGTTAGAGACCCGGCTAGAGGAACCGGTGTCGTACGCGGTCGTATGTACGCAAAACTCCAAGGTGTCCCACCGTCAGTGCTTTGTGAAGTCGTTCGATAACGACGGATCGCAGATGACGAGGAAGGACATGAAGAAACTCAGGGCCCTCAGGGTTGATATTGCGGCGGTTCTGGATTCTGTCGTGCAGCACGAACATGCGGCACGCGCCGTCGGTGCTGCCAGATTGAACTCCGGCGATGATGGACTGCAAGGAAGCGTCGGCTTTAGGCGTGCTCAAATTGTCGACACTCTTTGATGATAACAACTGTAGAGTAGCTTTTGCGCATCAGCGGATAAAAGGCGTCATCAGCAATTTCATTCAGCACGTGCCCGACCTCCTCAGCCTCTGTCATATCACGGTCGGCTTTACGACAGAGCGCCAGCACGTCCTGGATGTACGAGACATAGGACTCCATGGGGAATTGGACACGGGAGACCAGTTCCTGCTTTGCAGCAATTTTACAGCGAGTTGGTTTGCCAAACAACATTCTTTAACTTCTCTTTACATTGGTTCCAGCTGGTTGTCTCCTCTGCGTGCTTTTCGTACCATCCCTTTGCCGTGCCTCTCAGGTACAACAACAGGTTAGTTAGCATAAGCGTAGCGTCCCGTCTGTTGAGTCCACTCACCCGTTCGTACATAGCGAACCACTCTTCAATGTCAGTGCCATTGGTCCTGCAGAAAGTTCCGGGATCCTTGGGTGGCACAACCACAACCGATGGGGACAGCGACGTAGCTGGAGACGGTGACGTTGCAGGCGGCAACGACGTTGATCCCCGCGTGCTCACCGTCAGTCATGGTATGGGGACGTCCACTGCGGAGCTTCGTTTCTAGCCGTGGTACCCCGCTCCTGCACCGCTATGTTACGGGGATATTGGGAGTGTAGAAAGAATGTATTTACTGTATATAGACAAGATGGCTGGCCAGCAACCACACGCAGCAGTAGAGTGCACTAGAATGGGGGAAAGGGTCCAGCGGACGCCTTAGGAAGCGCCGAGAGTGAAGCAAAAAACACGGAAAATGTGGCGGCGCTGCCGTCGCCTTATTCTGAATTTGCGGCCAATGAACGTTGGCTCCAGCTGTTTCGGCAGGGCTCATATGCTGAGGCGAGCTCGCGGGCTGGGTAGCACTCGTCTGCTCAACGCACCGTAGTTGTTGCGTCGCTTTCGTTCTTTCCGCCGCTCTTTTTCCATTTTATTTACAATAGATCTCAGTGTTACCGCCACCGAGTATCCTCCTGTCAAAGCTCCATGCAGCTGCGGTAAGGTCTCCGACGCGACAAGCGTCCAGCCGGTGAGCGGGGCCACTCATTCCAGAGAAAGCGACGGTGGCGCCACCTGGATTGTCAATAAAAAATGCCTGCGAGCAGAGCCCTCGTTGGACCCACACCCCCAATCTAGTACAGTCTGCGCAGCAGCCAGCGTCTCGTGATCTTATTTTCTCTTCTTTTATCCTTCCATAAGATTATATACCTAAGAGTCGTACATGATACATATGCGTCCCCCTAGCATACTTTCCATGACAGACATCTAACGCCGCGTTTGTCGTAGCGACGTCGCTCCTTCAACATCTCATAGGGGGCATCAACATGAAGTGGCATTGAAATTTCTGTAAAGCTTATGAACTCTGTATTGCAGAAATTAATTTATTTATTTACAGAAATAACATTTTGTATTTCGCATACTCTCAAATCGTCAAATAATTATTTCAAGTACTGGCAATGTGTTTATTTATTCTTAAACGAAAATCCTTATTTTATTTCAATTATTTCAAATATACTCAAAACCCGATGGCTTTACAGAAAGCATTGGGATTAAAAAAAAATGCGTGTGCAATTTCTCCAAGAATGAGCATTGTAAACGACAGATTTGAATTTGTCAGGGTCCGTTATAAGAGCGATAGTGGCAAGAAGGTGGTTCCAGTCAGCGATTGTACGAGGGATGAAATATTCGCTAAGCGTATTCGTAAGGGAGGCAGCAAACTTCTAATTTGTGTTCTAACCGGGATGAAGTGCAGGTGCCGGGAGCGAAAATAGCTTCTTTCAAAACAGAGTTATAATTATACATGTTATGTAAGAAGCATATACGGCAACACTTACGATGCCCTGAAATATTTGGCAGCTTTTCACAGGTTTCTTCGACGTTAAGCTGGCATGACGTGAATAATTAGAAATAATAGAGTGTTTTAGCTGAGCGCTTGCGATCCCCTCCACTCAGACCGACATATGCTAGCAAATGCCGCACAATCGCTTAGCGGGAAGGCTATTGTGCTTGCGCACAACGCTCATACCAGCAGCGGAACGAAGACCGCATCCCTCGCTCCGCTACAAAGCCGACGGAGCGGAGCGTGACAGCGTGTCTACTTGGCCTCTTCGTCGTTTTGCAGCCGAGTTGATAGCTCGCGTCTCGGCAAGACGCACTTATCAAATGCGAAATCTACGCAGTTCCCTGCAGTATCTCAGTGTGGGAAATCTGAGCGGAGCAGAGCGTACGTGGCGCTCTGCTAAATCTGTCTAGTATCTCAGAGCGTGAAATCTGAGCGGAGCGGAGCGTAAGCGGCGCTCTGCTAAAACTGTCTAATGTAGAGAGCGGCTCTATTGTGAAAACTTTGAAGTGTGTTAATAACAGCTGACCGGGGGCCCAAATCGCGACATATCGGCATTCCTGGTGATTACGTGTTATTCAGAATCAAAATGAAGACAAATGTATGATGCATTTTCTTGTGTAGAACCTATAGCATAGCATCCCATTTTACTGCGTAACCGCTTTATGGAATGCTCGCTTCAGATTGATTTGGACATGCGCATTCGATGTGCATAGCAGTTTTTTTTTTTGTTCTTCAAACGTTGTTATAGCAGGTTTCAAATTTTTCCTTGCTGTGAGTTAAGTTTGTATTGAAACAATTTGACAAGTGTGCATTTTTAAAACTAACAGCAGGTCTATACGGACGCGCTCTAAGTTCACAGCTGAAAGAGAACGAATTAGCACCCTTCTGTTCTTTCTTACTTCCTCCAACTAACCCTTTCTTTCCACGTCCTGCTAATATGAACCCTCCCAGACTTCAACCAACGCGCTACGCAGCATATTCTGCTCATATTCCATTCGAGAACAAATAAGTCGTATAATCTTCGACGTCATCTAACTGCCGTCCTGTATGTCGCACACATGGAAAGCTTTATGAGGAAGAGTGAGCCGGTTTGATAGCACCGAATATTGCCACCTGTAGGGAGTGGGACGAGGGAAAGCGTGGGTCGAGGCCAAGAGAATAAAGAAGACCGCGCGCCCCTTCCCTGCTCGAGCCAGCCCCGATGGACGCGTTTTGCAATAGCCAGCTGCTCTACGGTTTATTAAATCTTCGACACTACTTCTAAAGGCTCGCGACAATATGGCTCGTAAAATCATTACTTAAAGAATAAAAACATACTCGGGATATGTAATTGTCATATAACTTACGTATTCACGCAAATAAGGGAACAGAAAGAAAAAAGAAGTGGGAAACAGCCATTGTTTCTAAAAGAGGGCAATTACAGACGTTACTCGATCTAAGGCGCAAAAATACAACGCTACGTTTAATTCTCGTTATCTCAGTCCAACTAGTCCAGCGAATATCTACAGCAATATAATACCGTCTGTGATGTCATGTGAATACTGTGAAAGTGACGCTGCAGTCAAGACATTAGGCACATTTACATGTGAACGATGTGAAATTATCGGCAAGTATTACAAGTACTTCCGTGTTATGCAAATGCCAGAGCAAGTTTCACAGGCTAGCGATTTTTTTTTCAATCTCGTCTGTTTAAAACATCCCGTCAGTTCTTGCTTTGTGTTGTGGTTGCTTCGGACATTTGGGATGTTTGTCATCGCATAAAAGTTTAAAGAGCTCCTCATAACTATACGTATACTGGCCTACTCAGGTGGCAAAATGGGTAATTGCAGTAAGGACACGTTGTGTACGCTGCTGAGATAACCAAATCAAAACCACCTCACAAGGGCTTCTCAAGGACCGCCACTCGATGCATTCGCAGGCTGCAGCATAAATGCACTGGTAACGCGTTCTTTCAATGAACGCCTTTTACGTTAACGCTTGAGCGTTGCGGCATGAACGCACTGGGTATGGGCCGCTTTCAATGAACACCTCGCCATCTTGGGTCATTGAGTACGTGCCAGTGTATGTGTGGCAAAAGAGGGAAGCCACACGCGGACTTCTCGGATGTGCCACCAGATACCGTCATCGGTTTCCAACGTCGTCATACAGTCACTGTATGCTAGTGGTCGTTCGGCTGTCGTGGTTTCATATTAGTGATAGGAATGTCATCATGCGTTTGTCACTGTGTCATTGTCGTCAATTTATTGTTGCCATTCCGTCGTCGTCAGAAAGTCGTCTGCATGCAATCGTGATCGTCCCATCGTCGTCATGACTTCAAAGCCATGCATAAGATGCGCATAATCGCGTGCCAGACACTTCGTGACTAGCGAGGACGTTTCACGAGAAAACTTGTGCTACTTTTTGAGGTAAAGTACATTGCTATTGGCAAAAGCTATCAAAAAACGTCGGCTAATGTAACTTCTCAGCACGGCGTTGCATTGGCATGCTTATTTTGACATCCAAATAGTATTTCTTTATCTTTTTGTTGCTATTAGGAGCTGGCACCTACCCACTTTGAAGGAGGGTTTCTGTGGAAGGCAGAAGCTCCCTTAATGAGATATCGCATCTTCGAATAGGAAAATCTAAGAGTTCACCAAGTTTATTGCGAACTATTTAGGTTAGGCCTCATGTTCAAATTGTATAATGGAATTCGAGCAGTGTTGAATTAATGTCTGCTGGGTCAAAGTTCCATGGCTAGCACATTTCTGTACCAGAGACTTCCATTTTCAATCAGTTTTCGACGGGAAATATGGCAGACGAGATTGAAGATATCAATTTATGGTGAAAATAAATCCCGCAGTAAAAACGCATTACTTCAGAAGGACCATCTGTGGAGCTAGTTGGTCTAACGTAGTTACTTTCAGATGTAGCGCAAATAAGTGCACATACAAGCGAAGAATACACGACAGACGCGGACGAGCGCTGCTACTAACTGTTTATTACAATCAACACACCCTCCCATTTATAAAGTGAACCACGTACACAAGTGTCGCACCCCTATCCCCATGCGAAAGTAACAAAAACAAATCTAAAAAAGTGAACAATACTACTATATTTGCCTCAGACTAGAGGTCGAGTAGTCCAGTTCGGCACTGCGCAAAAGAATAGACGCTTTACTTTACATACAGCTGAGTCCTTGTGGATAAAAATGCTTCTAAAGCCACTCAAGTCGTGTAGTTAGCAGGTTTGCCGAAGAGAGTGGTCTCATAAAATCGTGCCTTGCAACCGCATGGCCAAATTAGGGAGCCCACATGCAAAACAGCGCTTGCATGTAGGCTCCCTAGGTCAAATGGGTAGCGATATGTTCATAGTTGTCATCATTTTTCTTAGCTTTTAGCGCATGCTCCGGGAGCCGTTAAATGGTGCACTATTAGCATTGGGCGGTTTCCGAACAACAAGGAAACGGAGTAAGCAACTCCTGTCGCACACCTTACGAAGCAGCGATCATGGATGGTTTGGCAAGCTCGGTTGCTGTCACCTCAAATTCTAGGGCAGAGCCTAGATACCATAATCAGAACCATGAATACCACAGGAATACGATGCTTTTTCGCCACCTTCTTCAGGATGTGCGATAACGTATGCATATAAGGTTTGACTAAGTGTCTCGCCGTTTGTCGCTAGGTCTCAGCCCTTTTCGCTCCAGCTCTGTTCTTTACTTTCTGCAGGGGAGAGTCGGCCACCTCACCAGCACGCAACTCAGGGAATCCCGCTTCCAATAGGCGACCAATCTGATTTTCAAAGCTATGCGGCATTGTATGTGGGCATTACTTACGGAGCGCAGCATCCAGGCATTGAAATGTGATGCCCCTTTTTACTATTTTGGAGCAGGTAGATGCAAAAGGCAAAAGACCCTTCTTGAGACGTGGAAGGTACTCCCAGCTAACACGGCCTACGCTAAACCTTAGCCTGAGATCATGGAACTGTAACCCATAAGTGCTAGGAAATTCATTAGTGAAATCTAAACCCAGCCCTGCTTGTATAAAAACATGTAAAATACTCCCATGGGAAGTGAAACTTCTTTAAAGTAGTTAAAAATCATCGACGTATCTAAACATGTGCTAAAAAGATGTTACATAAAATTTTAGCACACAGCATCCAATACACACACCTCGACGTTGTAGGAAAGGCTGCTTAATAAAAACAATATCTGTTACAGTACGACAAAACTATTAAAGTGTTAAAAATTGTGAGCCGACAAGCAAGCAGAGCATTGGATATCGCATTCGCCACTCTCTTCAATACATTTTTCAACAGCAACTAAGAGCTTATCTTGAGGTACTGAGTAAAACAAGTCCTCAACGTCGACCGACAAACCATAATCTATACTCTCGTTTTGGCTCACGAGATCAGCGACTTCTTCAGATTTTCTCACGCGGAAAGGATCAACGACCGTGAATGACTTTAGCGTGACAGCAAACGTGGTAACCTCGCGGTGACAGCAAAGGAGGTTGCCAAACCAACCATGCTGGCCACTTTGTGAAATGTGCGACAGGAGGGCCATAATCCGTTCCTTTATTGAGCGCAAATGTGTTCATCGGCCAAACAGAACGGTGCATTACCGGCTCAGGGGTCATGCGCTAAAAGGTATGAAAAAAGGTGACAAATATGCGCATTTGGTTGCCCATATCACCATGTGTGGTTGCAAGGCATGATTTTATGAGACCACCACCTTAGGCAAATTTGCAAACTACACGGCTAGACTGTCTTTAGAATTATTCTTTTCCATAAGAATTTAGCTATAGGAATATGTGAAACGTCTTTTCTTTTACACAGTACCGAAATGAGAGAGAGAGAGAGAGAGAGAGAAACAACTTTATTTATCCCATGTTAAAGGGAAAGGGGCTGCGAGAAGAAGGCGAGAGTGGTTGTCCTACTCGCGGTAGGCCGCCTCTACCACTTCAGCCCACCTCAGGATAGCTTCCTGAAGCTCGGGGTTATGGCTGCGCATGGCAGCCTCCCACAGCTCCCGACTACTTAAAACTCTACAAAGGTGAGGGGGTGGGGAGTGGTTCTTGCATTGCCACATAATGTGGTTTAAGTCCGCTCTGCTAGCGGGACAAAACTTGCAGGCTTAGGTAGGGTATATTCCAGGGTGAATTTTCTGACCTAAGGCAGGGGATTGAAAAGTGCGAGTCTGCAGTCAACGCCATAGCACTTCGTGTATGCGTGACGACCGACACATTAAAGGTGGGAGGGTTCGGCGACCTAGGCGGTAATGCCCGCAAATGTCGCGGTATGAATGTAACTTGTCGTTGGAGGTGAATGCTGGAAGTAGATTGTTGGCGTCTGAACCGTCCCCTAGCCTAGCCTGCGCTCGGTTCGTGAAAGCTCGAGCACTTGCGTGGGCCGTTTCATTGCCGATTAGGCCTGCGTGAGCAGGTGTCCAGATTAAACTCAGAAGTTGGGATGGCGGATTATGGGATAGGATGGCTAGGGCTGTCCTGCAAACCCTACCCGCTCCAAAGTTGTATATGGCAGTTTTTGAGTCACTTACTATGACAGAGTAATTTAGCATTGTTGCGGCGAGTGCCACCGCCGCCTCCTCCGCCTCCTCCGAAGAAGAGGCAAGAATGGATGCAGCAGTCGCAACACTGCCAGTGGAGTCAATGGCTGATATGGCAAATTTGTTTCCACACGGATACTCTGCGGCATCGACATAGACCACGTCTTTGTAGTTAGATAACTTTTTCTGTAGGGCTTTAGCTCGTTGTTGCCTTCTATGTTCGTGATGAACAGGGTGCATATTCTTAGGCAGAGGAGGTATTTGAAACTGCTCATGAATCTGGTGGGGAATATTAAATTTCTCATTGGTCATGGGTGCTGGGGTAATATTTACGGAGTTTAGGATGTGCCTACTAGTGTGGGTGTTCGATAAGCGCTGGTATTGAGCTGTCAGGTGGGCTTCTGCGAGCTCACTAAGTGTATTCAAAGTACCTGTCGCCAAAAGTCTCCCAGTGGAGGCTCTACTTGGCACTAGAAGGGCAAATTTGTAGAGTCTGCGTATCAGTGCGTTAACTTTATCTTCCTCGGCCCTAGTTAAGTGTAGGTAGGGAAGGGAGAATGTGATTTTACTAACTGAAAACGCCTGTACCAGTCTTAGCAGTTCTGCTTCACGGAGACCTCCATGCTTATTAGACACCCTTCCTATAAGCCGTGTGGTTTGGTCTACGCTAGCAGTAACCGTTTGAAGTGTATAAGTATTGAGTCGGTTAGATTGAATGTGCATGCCAAGTACACGGATTTTGTCGACGACGTAAACTTGCTTCCCGTTAATATTAATCTGAATCTTGGGCGTATTACGTTTATTTGCGGATAGAAGTAACAGCTCCGATTTAGCGGGCGAGCACTCGAGGTTCATGAACCCGGCTCTCGTAGCCACTGCATCTGCAGCCGCTTGCAAGGCATCTTGAACGTAGCCATCCGAACCACCCTTAATTCATAGGGTAACGTCGTCTGCATAAAAAGAATATTGGAGATCCGGTATTTTTGCCAGCGGCCCTGCAATAGACCTCATAGCTAGGTTAAATAGAAACGGCGAGAGCACAGATCCCTGAGGAGTGCCAAAGCTACCTAGGGTGATTAGGGGAGAAGTTTGATCATTGAGAGTAATGACGGCTGTACGACTGGTAAGAAATTCGAGGATACAGTCATGCATTTTTCTGCCACAGTTAATAACATTCAATTCACGTAAGATGGATTCATGATCTATGTTGTTAAATGCACCGCGAAGGTCGAGTCCCAAGATGGCTTGGGTGTCTTTGCTACTTGTAGGTGTAAGGAGGTCATGCTTGAGCCTTAGCATGGCATCCTGGCAAGAGAGTGACTGGCGAAAGCCAATCATCTCTGGCGGGAACAACTGATTGCCTTCCGCGTGTTTATTTAAGTGATTAAGCTTGACATGTTCGAGCGTTTTGCCCAGGCATGACGTGAGGGAAATAGGTCTAAGATCAGCTATGTCAGAGGGCTTATTGGATTTGGGAATGAATATTACTTTAGCGGTTTTCCATGCGTTCGGAAGGGAGCTGTTATCGAAGCATTGATTATAGTATTCTGTGAGGGCGGAGACAGATTTGTCGTCCCGGTTTCGGAGTAATTTGTTACTTACGTTATCTATACCCGGAGCAGATGTAGTTTTAAGGGAAGCCAAGGCATGTCGAACTTCTGCCTCTGATATTGGGGCGTCGAGAAGTTGATTAACCTCGCCTGTATAGTTTGCATTCTCGTGAGTTGTGGTTGGAGGGAGGTGTAATCGTGCAAGCTCCTGAAAAAGATGGGGAATATTATCCTTGTGTTTGTGCAATAATTGAGTGATATAATGACTATGTTGCGTACGCGAGGTCGAGGGATCAAGCAAATGTCTCAGCAGTTGCCAAGTCCTTTTACTACTGAGATTACCATGCATGCTCTCACATACTTGGCCCCATTGTTGATTAACTAGTTGCGTCGCATATGCTTGGATGTCGTGATCAAGTCTAGCTACACGGATGCGAAGCCTGCGGTTGTGGCGACGTCTTTTCCACCGCTTTAATAGCGATTCCTTCGCTTGCCACATGTGTAGCAGTTTGGCATCAGCTGTTTGAAAGGGAGCATCAGGTGGCATAGTTGTGGTTTGACTGTCAACATCCGTTTGGAGTTGACTGATCCATTGCTGTAGATCAAGTACGGAATTGGGAGCATTATTTGCACGAGTTTGCCGAAATTTGTCCCAATCCGTAAGTTTGGGAGGTCGAGTGTTAAAGGGCTTGTGAGGGAAGGTAACAGACATCTGAATGACGTAGTGATCGCTACCAAAATTGGTTTGAAGCTTTTCCCATTTAGTTAAGTTGACCCGAAATGTTGGGGTGTGATCTGGTGATGTATCTTTGGAGACACTATTTCCTTAGTGGGTAGGTGTGTCGAAGTCATTGTGGAGGGTGAGTTGATGATCCTGAATGTGGGTCCATAAAGCTCGTCCTTTAGGTGTGGATGTATTATGAACCCATAGCTGATTTCGAGAGTTAAAATCACCAACAATGAGGAGCGGGTTTCTCTGAGCTTCCTGTTTAGCCCGAGCAAAAATGGTAGTAAAGCGGTGGTGTTTAGAGCTGGGACTGCTGTAAGTGTTAAGGATGTAAAGGGGAGCCGACCGGGTATTTTTAGGAAGTATTTCTATGAAGTCGTGATCAATGTCGATACCGTCGAAATGGGAGCAAGTAACGGTCAAATGCTTTTGTACTAGGATCGTGGTATTGGGACGTTCGCATCTTCTGCATTGGAATGTGTTGTATCCGGGGAATTTAACGTAACCATGCGTTTCTTGTAAAGCAATGACTGCGGGTGGTTGCGTGAGAGTGGCTATGTATTGTTGCAGACTGGCCTTCCTTTTGGAAAAGCCCCTTCAGTTCCACTGCCACACAACTATTTTGAAGCGCTTAGGGGATGTGGCCATGCAGGTGATCGAGTCTTTCGATAATTTGATTGAATAGCTCATCAATTTGGGTAAGTCGCTCGTCAACCTGGCTAAATTTAGCGTTTATGTTGGTACTGAGGTTATGAACGTTTGTCGTAAGGGACTCAAGCATAGCCTCTACGGCATCCATGCGTTTCTCGAGGGCCTCAAAGCGGTTGTTAGAGTTTCGAATGTGTGCGGCCCAATTACGACTCAGCTTATCATGTTCGTCCCAAGTATCTCTCCCATCCTCAGTAGATTACGCTTTGTGGCGGTAGTGGTAGTGAGAGGAGGAGAAGTATCCATGATTAATGTGTTATCACCATTCTCATTGACAGGGGGAGGGGTTATAATGGGTTGTTTATCAGTAGCGGGTTCAGATGGAGAAGTAGTAGTTGTACATAGTGAAGGGGTTAGGAGGTCGATAATTTGTTTGCGCAGAACAGGTTTTTCTTCCTGCCTCTGTTGTAGGAGGGCATAGATGGGAGCATCAGGAGGTTCAGGTTTAGGTAAGCTGTGGAAAGCTACCGATGCCCAGCTTACCTGAGGTGGGCTTGATGTCTTGTTAGAGGGAGCAGCCGATAGAAGAGGCCAATCTTCATCTTTCTTTTTCTTAGGAAGAGGTTCCTGCTTCTTGGTCGAAGGAGGAGATTTGGTCTTTGATGGAGGAAGAGTCTTGTCAGCCTTAGGGATTGAGATCTTGGGCTTATATCGCAGTGCACACTGAATGGATCCAGTCTCATGACTTCCACTACACAGTACACACTTGGGAATGCACACATGATCAGTCGGAGGATTCACAGTTCCGCATTTATGGCAAGTATCCTCTTTGTGCGTAGGGCACACGTCCGGTCGATGTCCAACTCTCCAACAGCGTGTGCAGGCCTCCATTCTTAATAGGAAAGGCTTGCACCGGAGCATCGCCATTTCATATTTGAGCCAAAAAGGAACTTTCGTTCCCAAAAATGTCACGAGGACTGCGTCGGAAGTTTGTCCCATTAGTCTGGCTTCCAGAAAATGCATTTGTGGGTAGCACTCACGAAGCATGGGTAGAATGTCTTTTTCGTATATAACTTCTCACAGGCATACTCTGTCGATGTAGATAATGCCTTTGCACGTCTCGGAATTCGGAACGCTGTAGGAGGTGACTTCGTGCTCTTGGCCGCCGACCGTGAGCGACTTGATGCCGAGATATTTCGTCAGGCCATCGTAGCTTTCCGTGCTGAGGGTAACTGTGTTGGTGGTGGGGTTGATGGTAACGACGTCTTGTCGCAGCTCCATAGTGGCTGGAACGCCGGCTGCCGTAGAGAGAAGCTTGGAGAGTTGGAAATGGCTGAAGCGGGAGGCGTTGAAACCTCCGCGAATACGAAAAATAGCCTTGTATTTAACCTTCGGGTAACTTGGGAGGCCTCACTTTGTTATTCCTGGAGATCATCTGTTTCCATACAGCAGCCTTGGCAGTGGCAGTGATGGTGTCCTTACGGAGTGAGTCTTGATATGCGGCGTCGTATATGTGCGTTTGCGCCACTTGAGCATCTCCTCCGGGGAAAGATCCTCCCCTTCTACTACATCACACTGGCTCATGACGACCGCACGAGGTGTGTCCAAGAAGACGACGATCCGTGGGAAACGGTGAGAAGGCCGCTTCCCATACAATTCCCGGCGAAAAAGGCCCGGGCAAGGGCGGCTGGTGAAGGTCGCGGCGTTTCGGTGGTTGCGGAGCACGCGGCCGGCACGTCCGTTCACTTCGGCCGACTGATTGGAACTCTACCGATATGAACTTCTTGAACTCTGCTGTCTGAAGGAGATAGTGGTATTGCTCACTTTTTTAGAATTGTCTTTGTCACTTTCGCATTGGGAAGGGGGCATGACACTTGTGTACGTGGTTCACTTGATAAATCGGAGGGTGTGTCGATTGTAATAAAGAGTTGGTAGTAGCGCTCTTCCGCCTCCGTCGTGTGTTCATGTGTATGCGTATTTACTTGCGCTATATCTGATAGTAAAACGAATTAACATAGGGTCAGCTCATTACTTCAGAGAAACAAGCCGATGAAGATGAAAGGGAAGGAGATTAACCAGATGCAAGTTTTTGGTCTGTTATCTTGCAGATGAGTATGGGATCAAGTGGATGAATAAAAATGAGAAGTGAAAGATAAAAGAAATCAAGTACAACAGCCGTTAATTTATTGCGGTAGATAGCAAAAAGCACGAAAGTGCTTTCACGCTTGTTGAGAACATCGCATAATGTTCTACCATGACAAGTTGCAACTTAACATTATCACAGAACTAAATTAATCGTATTCAGCAAGACGCTAGCGAAAGGGAGGTAACTTATTCCTGTTTGTACTCAGTTATTGGAGCGACTAAGACAAAGCATTACGGAATATGCAGACGTTGCTCCTTGAAATGCTATTTTGGTGCGTGCACTCACACAGTGCTATTTCGGGAGTACAAGGATGTCTTGGAAAAGAAATGAGTTCTGGATTGCGTCATAGTCAGTCGCTTTCATGCATGTCTGCGGTAACTTTTAGTGGCTACATAAAAATAAAGCAACCCACTGTCAGAGCTTTCTATTCGTAGAATACAGACGTCGACTGGTATGGCGTCGCAAGTGCCTATTGTCCCGTTGCCGTGAGGGTGAAGTGCATGAAAATGACAAAGGTGTTAGCCAACATGTGAACTTTTCAGTGCGTGAACTTGTGCACGAAAAAAAGTACCACAAGGGCAACAAATGCTCCACAAAGACGATAAAGAAAAAGTTAGTGATTGAGGTTTTTTAATTATCAACTTTGTCATAGGGATTTGTCATGCAACAAATGTCCGCCTCTTCATATATTACACCTCAAGCGGCGAAATGGGCTCGACGAGATTTTCAAGTAATTTGAGATACCGGAAGAAACATGGTACAGTGACAAGTGGGGAGACTTGTATTGGGTAGTCAATTTCTCTCTAAAGAAACAAAATGACTTCGCTTGATAGGAACTGGGCCAGGGCTCGTGTTGTCATAGCGCATATTTGACAGTTTGAATCACGGTTAAACACTGCCTGGGGGTGCGCATCGGTTTTACACTAAAATATTTTCCCCTCAAAGTATGGTTTCGTTTAATTTCTGTTCCCTTCATGGCGTTCAATAGCAGACTTGTTCTGTTTTGCGTTTGTGATTAGAGAAGTGGTTTCCGCCAATAAACTTTAGTGCAAGTTTATCATTCCTTCCCTGCTTTTCTGTCACTAGGATTTGCGTTAACCGTTTTCATGAACGAGCGCCAACTGACACAATTTTTCATTCTGACTCTCATCTACCCCGGCATGTAACGTAACCTTATGATGCCATACTTACCGATTTACACATGGGTATCTATACGCTGTTTTGATATCCCCGCAAAAATAGGCCCCAAAGAAACGTCCTGATGCTCTCCCCAAGCATGTCCTATAGAAGGACATTTCACATACAGGGTTTGTCCGGAAAGTACTAGGACTGAATTTTTTAAACAAAGCTTATGCACAATTTTGGCACATTGAGTTAATAGTTTTCAAAGTATACCCCTTCTGCATCTACACAGCGTTTCCATCAACTCTGCCGATCACTGAAGGCTCCCTGGAACGCAGAAACTGGAACGCTCTTCAGCTCCCTCGTTAGGGCCTCTTTAATGGTCTGGACTGAGCTATGGTGCCGTCCTTTCATGGTGCTTTTTAGTCGGGGGAAGAGGAAGATATCTGAAGGAGCGGTATCTAGGCTGTAGGGTGGCTGGGGAAGCTGTGTGATGCCACGTTTGGTCAGTAAGTGAATGACAGCAAAGGCGGTGTGGCTCGGCGCATTGTCGTGGTGAAGGGCGTCCTGACCATTGCTCATCTTCATCTTGCTCTCCATCCTCTCGAAACAGGTTTTGTCACTCAAAAACATTTCATCGACCAATGCCATCGATCCCATTAGCAGTCGTGATCCATGCCATGGGTCTCACTCGCAGTTTTACTCAGTTTCCAGAAAAACTTTACCGCATAACGCTGCTCTAACAAACGATTTATTGTGCAGATGACAAGGCACCTTGAAAGGGGTTCCCCTTAAACTCAATCTACACTCCGTGAAGGGTTGGACGTGACTGGCGACTGGTGCGCTCGTAGCTAAGACCCCCCACCACCCAACCAGAGCAGTAACATCCCCCTCCTTCGCCATGTTCTGGCGGGAAAAAGTAAGTACTACTACTTTCCGGACAAACCCTGTAGACTTAGCGAACGCAGACAATAGTGGCACGTGTCCTTGTTTATCTTTCACCGCTGACCGCTTTTCAACGGCTAACAAAGGTTAAACGTTATCGCTCAGCGCAGGACGCGCCTGCATATATCGGAAGTTTCTCGAACGTTATCGATGCTTCTATCTGTTCTGTTGTCACCGACGCTTATGTAATCTGATTGCATGACCGACGCGATTTGTCTAGTGCTTTCTGGAAAACACGCGGGCACCAAGGATTACTCTGGAACCTTTGATGACTCATGTATAAAGCGGACGCGTTCCGCCTTCGAGCCTTCGAGAGCATTGCTGCATTTCCGTAGTGTCATTTCTTCTAAGTTGTTGCACGATCTTTATTTTCTTATTCTGTATCCTAAAGGCGAAGGTGTATATGCATTGCAGAAACGTGCGGGTTAGGATGTACACGTTTACGCAGCAGTCTAGACTTGTTGTGTTCCCTCCTCGCTCACATTTCGTCATTCCATACTCTGCATCATTTAATCTTCTTGGTGTTTCAGCCAAACAGCTTCGTTTCCTTTCGGTCCCATTATTAATGCTTGAACGAATAATGTCCAAAGCAAATGAATTTCAGTGTGCTTGACCTTGGGCTCCGTGAAAAATTCGAATTATTTCTGTGATTATTAAGCTTGAAAAGAACCGAATGACTGGACATGACATTTTATGTTTCACATTTAAGAGGCACTTATCTACATCACAATAACCATAATTTATTTAGTTAACGCCATGTAATCCGTACCCACTGGTGACATTGACTTCCGTGCTGTTGATAACTGCGTCTATTGCTCAGCTACAAGATAAAATGAACCAATAGAAGATCTTCTGTGTCAGGCCTGTGAAATTTGGCCTCATAAAAGCATACAGTCTCAATCCCACGAAGCTACAAGACAGTAACATTTCTATTCGTGGTTCCCAGGTTCGTGCCGTACTAATGCATATTGCGGGAAAAGCTTATGTGGGAGCGTGTACACCATTTTAGACTGGTGAGAAAAGTGGCTATAAATTTTTTTCGTGTCGTCAACGCGCTAATAGATATAAAGTTGGTGCCTGGAGGTATTCATTCCAACGCTTTCTGCGTTGGCGAATCGCAGGAAAAGTGCAGCTAGAACACAGATGTGTCTTGCCAAACCTTATGTCCACCTTTGTCCCATTCTTAAGTGTTGAATCCTTAGCGTTGAATTCTATTTGCTATTCAGCTATACACGGGCGTAGCGTCAGGCATCAGACACGCAAGTGAGTGCGTATCGCCACATTCTATTGTAGCGATGTTCCCCACAACCACATTGTGTTCCTAACTTAATCTTTCCTCCCTAACACAGTCATCGTGTAATAACGTGGCACCAATCAGCACTGGTTAAAAAATATAGCTGCACACTCCAAACGCAGAACAATGATCTTATATAATTCTGATATAGGCAAGCAAGAAGACCCCCGAACAACTGCCGCAAGGAGTATAAATATCAAGGTATTTCATGCTCCATTTCGATCGTCAAAGCATAGATTTAACGCTAGCGGCAATATTGAGGTTACTGTGGCTGCCTAGAATGACGAACCTCTCTAGTTCCAGGATTATGGCCGCATTGGCCATATTTTGTCTCTTATCTACATTCAGACAAGGCCTGCATATGTCTGCTACGGCAATGAGTTTTGGAGGACGCAAAGAAAATGTTCATCCGCGCTATCACCCACCTCCAACTACGAGGTCTACAACGAGGTCTACAACGAGATACTCTACGAGACGTTGTGCGCGCATTTAGACGAGACCCTATATGCCACGCTTCGGTGTGTATTCCGTTTTTCTCTAGTTGACCATTTGTTAAAGGGCAGTGTAAAGAAGCAGTGTACCAGCACAACATGGAAACTCTAAAGGGTTTGGCAGCCATAGTGTTTCTTACAGTATTACCTTGACGGCAAAGTGGCGCTATCCAATGCGCGAGTTTAATAACGGGCGCCGTGTCACTATAGAGGTGTCCCATTTTAGCACAAATAGTGCTTTCTTAGAATTAAATATACTGTAGTGTTTTATGTTTGCGAGTAATACATAACTTATTCTGTACTCAAGTTTATAACGAGTAAATAAACAATCAAGAGAGATGATTTAAAGTGGCGTCCAGTAAGCGCGTACCTTGTAAGTGCATTGTAAGAGCACTTAACGCACTACCAACTGGCCCACACTTTCAGCTGTAAATTGATACCTTGTAGTTTTTTGGGCCAACCTGAGCGGCTAGCCCATACTGTTCCCACTCTATACCATTGTTCAGTGGTTCTAAGGCTTCAATAAATGGGTGGTTTTACATAACAAAGCAAAAAAAATGGAATATTACAGTCGGCTTTGCCAAACATTCAATTATTGTGACAGACCAAATGGTGCTATCCGGAAGGTCTTCATGGTGCTTTCTTCAAAATAGGCTGATTCGAAGGCAGCACATCCCGTTATTCGCATTCATATAGACCTGCAGGACAGTCTCAATATATCTTCTATATGGGGTGTCTCAATTATCACACACCAAGCTTTAATAATACGCAAATGCCACGTAGCTGCACCAAACCAAGGTAATATTATTTGCTGTCGTTTAGAGATACTCAGATTATTTTAACAGCGAAGCTGTTTAAGCTAGGCGTTAAAAGTATGGTGTTTCTCAAAAAGCCAGCCGCGCCGTAGCCATCTCAGCCAGCAACGCCGTAGCTGCTAGAACACCTGGTGCAACCTACCGCCTGCTTACCGCGCATGGGCCGACAGCGAGCAACGGCTATGTAAGCCGGTGCGCGGCGGCGCTCGATAAGATGCAGCCATGTCCATCTTCTTCATCGATTAATTCAGCTTTTGCTCGTTAGTGCCTTCGATTAGGCCGACTAAGGTGGAGGTATGGAAACGAGGATACTGTTGGCGGAATGCCTGATATCCATCCTCATACTTGTCATCATCATCAGTCCTCTCTCTCCATGACCACGCCTTTACGTTTTCTTCTTGTTTTTCTTTCGTGACACATCATATGGACTGGTGCTTCGTATCTTGCGTTTTAACATCGGCCTCCTCTTTAGTTATGCCTTGGATTCCCGTCATTTCCCACCAACATAACGACGTTCCATCTCCCTGGTCTACCTGGGTCACCTGCCTACCACCTGCCCGAACCTGCCTGTCCCCTGCTCTTGGTGGCCTGCCTTGAGGCCTTGGACACTTTTCTTTCTTCATGACCTTCTCCTTTCGATTTCATTTTTCCTCTTTCATCATAATTTCTTTAGTGCTTTTGACAACTATACTTTATTATATGCTATCGAGATGTATCCCACCATGCTAAGGCTGACCTTTTATTTTGTGTGTCGGACTTTTGGTCAATCAGCATACAATTCTGACAATTGGTTGGCCTATATCTGGCGTTTTGCTTTTATTTATTTGGCTTTTGTGATAAACCATTTTTGTGTTTATAACGCGTTTAATCTATGTTTATTTGTTTAAACTAATTAAACATGGATTCACTTTTATTTATGTTTCTTTCACTTTCGAGAGGCCTAGAAACAAGCCATGGGACATGCAAAGATAGTAGGTACTCCCGACGAAGAAGCGGCGTTTCGAGAAGCGGGGCTTGCCGCTGTAAGAGAGCGGCAACGGCAGCGACGAGCAGATCCAGAACACGCGGCCAGGGAAAGGGAGAAAAGCAAACAGCGGCGACAATATCCCGACTATAGGTGCCGTGATCGGTCAGCTTCGCTGTGTCTTCAGCTTCTCGTGGCCGATTGCAAGCTTTCGCCTTTTAAATGCAGAGCATTTCTTTAACTCACAAGTAGCGTGCGCCGTCCGTCCGCAACAGCTCGAGCACAAGTGCGCCCTCTCCCCCACTTCTCCTCTCCCGCATCACGCTGGCAGCACATGTGCAGCGCGCGAAGCGTCGTAGTTGAGTCGCGCTCCGGCGCTGCAAGCACCGTAGCAACAGCAGGTGCTGGTAGGGAGCCTACATTCAAGCGCTGTTTTAAAACGGCGTTGCATCTAGGCTCCCTAGGTGCTGGCGTGATAGCGCGCCCTCTATCCACCCCCTCTCCCTCTAACGCGCGCGCTAGGAATATAAAGCGGGTTGGCGCGGGCTCCACTCGTCAACTCCTGCGCTATCATCCCGCTACCATCTCCCTGCACTACACAGCCTCGTGGAGTTCGTGGAGGCGAGTGGGATAGCAGCATACCGCTGAGCGTACCTGCCCTTGCCGGTCCCTGCCGCCTCTGCTGCCTACCCATGTGCGGACGAGCCCCCTGAACTATCTCTCTTCTCTTTTAACACGAAAGTGTTTTATGCCGGGGTCCACCAAGACTTCACTGACGTATTTCCGTCACGGAAATACGTCATAGAACATAATGCAAAGAAAGAAACCAGAAGAAAAAGTTCCACAAGCATGCAAAATTTGGAAATCGAACCCACGACCTCTCGGTCCGCGACGATAGATCGCCGAGCGTTTAACCCATTGCGCCACAAACGCATTTGCAGAGAGCTACACAGACGCGCCTTATATATCTAAAGCCCAGACCACACGTACGCTTGCAAACGCGCGCGAGCTCGCGTCCGCGCGCCCACGCATGCGCAGACGGTGCGGCACGGCTCGTACGCGTCGAAACTCGGCGCGATCTCGCTGATCAGCTCCTCTCAGTTATCGCGCGCCTGGGCTGCCTCGCGTCGGCGCGCCTGGCTACGCAGCGACGGCGCGGTACATTCAACTCTCAGTTAAGCAGAATTATACCATGCAAGAAAGTGCTTCTTCTTCACTTTTTGGGCTGATCTAACAGCTCCAAAAAGATAAAAATTACGTTTATAAATATCGAAGCATTTTGAAGCACTGCCAACAACGAAATACGAAGTGGCGTCTGCCAAGGTGTAAACAAGTGATGCCAGTGAGCGCGCGCTGTCGCGCGTATTTGTGGATGCAAAACGCCATTCCTCGCTAGGCGCGGCAACCGCAAGGCGCGTAGACGCGAGCTTACGCGCGTCCGCAAGCGTACGTGTGGTCTGGGCTTAACACTCCTCCGTGTACCCGCGCTCTTGCTCGGGGCGGTGCCGCCGCCTACGAGCAGAAAAGAGAAGTACTGCATTATGACACTAACGCGCACCGACAGTGAACGCTTCGGTGGTCTCAGCACTACGACGCCTCGATGCCAGCATTCGAAGGGACGCTGGCATCAAGAAGCACTACCAACGCCACCTAGGTGGCCTTCACCGTACTCAGCACAGCGGAGCGTGGCCTCCGCAATTAGCTCTGAAAATGTTTCTGAAGTTGATCGCGGAGGCTGCAATTACGACGCGCTGTACGCGCTGATTTGACTCGGTGACGATTCAGTTACGTGCTTTGTCTTGCGGTTGTATTAGTGTGTCAGTTACGTGCTTCGTCTTTCGCGTTGTGCTAGCGTGTGCAGCGTAGTGCAGCTTCCATATGCACGACGGTTGCTCATGGTCATCGACGTTGGTAGTCGTGATGGAGGAGACGTGCCACCAGGCGTCAGCGTGGGTGCATCAACGCCTAAGGGCGCTTTAGCCACAAAACACCAATAGACATTAATATCAATGTGCAATAAACATTACACTACTTCTGTGAAGACACGTTTCACTTTCGTGTTCTATACCGATTCCTATATAAGAGGGATCAACCACATTTTTTTCTTTACCTCCTACTCCCCCTATCCCCTACGACGCTGCGCCGTGCTCCCTTATGGGCTGCAGAATTTAGCGTCTCTTCCTTATGTATAATAAACACCTCCTCCTCCTCTTCTCTTGCGTTCGTCGGCGGTCGCAGTTGATAAGCGATGGAAGCAAGACCTTCAACTAGTACCTCGACGCAATCCAACATCAGCGCCGAAGCACCAGTTCAAGACATCGTACCATCGTCTTCGTCGACGGCGGCAGAAGACAAGGCGGCGAGGCGGCGCGCTGCCTCGCCGCGTTACGAACGCAAGCGTCGTAAGCGTGCTGCCGACGCCGAACTTCGTGAACGAGAAACCGCGGCCAGGCGTCAACATCGACAAGCGGATCCCGAGCAGCGTGCACGAGAAGCCGCGGGCAGGCGTCAGCGTCGGGCCGCGGACACGAACAACACCAACACCACGGAACCCCACTATGCTCTGCATTTACACGTGTCCCTCGCGCGGGGGGCATGCGAAGGCGATTTTTTTTGAATTCTGCCTAATTAGATAATCAGCAGTCATAGAGGCATTGCGTAATCAAGGAGTGGAGGAGGCATACGTGAATATCTTGGCAAATATCTACAAGGATTCCACAGCTACCTTGGTTCTCCACAAGAAAAGTAGAAAGATACCTATCAAGAAAGGGGTCAGGCAAGGAGACACAATCTCTCCAATGCTATTCACTGCATGCTTAGAAGAAGTATTCAAGCTCTTAGACTGGGAAGGATTAGGAGTGAGGATCGACGGCGAATATCTCAGCAACCTTCGGTTTGCAGATGACATTGTCCTTTTGAGCAACAATGGAGAGGAATTACAACAAATGATTGAGGACCTTCATCGAGAAAGTGCAAGAATTGGGTTGAAGATGAATATGCAGAAGACAAAGATAATGTTCAATAGCCTGGCAAGGGAACAAGAATTCAGGATCGCCAGTCAGCCTCTAGAGTCTTTAAAGGAGTACGTTTATCTAGGTCAATTACTCACAGGGGACCCTGATCATGAGAAAGAAATTTATAGAAGAATAAAATTAGGTTGGAGTGCATACGGCAGGCATTGCCAAATCTTGACTGGGAGCTTACCACTGTCGTTGAAAAGAAAAGTGTACAATCATTGCATTCTACCGGTGCTAACATATGGGGCAGAAACTTGGAGGTTAACAAAGAAGCTCGAGAACAAGTTAAGGACCGCACAAAGAGCAATGGAACGAAAAATCTTAGGAGTAACGTTAAGAGACAGGAAGAGAGCGGTGTGGATCAGAGAACAAACGGGGGTAGACGATATTCTAGTTGACATTAAGCGGAAGAAATGGAGCTGGGCAGGCCATGTAATGCGTAGGATGGATAACCGGTGGACCATTAGGGTTACAGAATGGATACCAAGAGAAGGGAAGCGCAGTCGAGGACGGCAGAAAATCAGGTGGGATGATGAGGTTAGGAAATTCGCAGGCGCAAGATGGAATACGCTAGCGCAAGACAGGGGTAATTGGAGATCGCAGGGAGAGGCCTTCGTCCTGCAGTGGACATAAATATAGGCTGATGATGATGATGATGAGATAATCAGCCTTATTCAACGTTTCGAATATTACAATTAGGTCAAAAGTGCCAATGAGAAAAATGTAGAGCAACATGAAAAACTCCCGATAACGCTTTCTGCTGCTTTATATGTGTTACATAAAAGTGTTTTCCCGAGTGTAAAATAAGTCCGCGAATAGAAGAAAGGTACGTGCTTCGAGCGGCCAGCCGCGCAGATATTTTGCGGGATAGCCAGTTTTTTTCTCGCATATAAACCAACAACTACCATTTCGTCGGCTTACGTGGAACGGCTGGCATAGAAATCATGCAGTGGTCGCCATACGATCTTCTTCAGCGTGATCGGTGTCGGGCTGCTGTCGTCAAATTCGCGCATATTTGGGACCCACAGACACAAGTTCCCAATTAATACAAGCACGTTGGTCCACCTCGTTTGGCGCTGCGTTGCGTAGCTCTAAACAATTCTTAACAGCTATAGGTGCCTCCAAAATTCTTCGTAAAACATTCCCACATTGTACGGGATTGTCACAACCTGTTTTTTACACCTTTTAAGGTACTGTACATCGTTCTTCGTAGACGCTATCAAAAACTTCTGTTAAAGTGATTCCCCCGCAGCGCATTGAATCCGGGTATTTTTTTAACTTCCAAATAGTAATTTTTTTCTGTTTGTTGCCCATAAAAGCTGCACCTACCGGCTTTCAAGGAGGGTTTCTGGGGTAGGCATAGGCTCCCTTAAGCAGATATTGCATCCTCAAATAGGAAAATGCAAGAGTTCACTAAATATATTGCTAATTATTTAGGTTAGGTTAGGTTGCACATTGTAAAATTAAATTCAAGCAGTAGTGAAATGATCTCTACTGGGCGAAAGTTTCATGGCTAGCACCACGTTTGAGTACAAGAGACTTCCATTTGCACTGTGTTTCTAACCCGAAAAATGCTAGAAGCTGGTGAAACTGTCAATTTTAGTGAAATTAAATGATGCAGTAGAAACGCATTACCATTCGGCCAGCGCATTAGTTCACAGAAAGAAACCGAGAATGAGAAAAGGTAAGTAGATTAACTAGATGCAAATTTTTGGTTTGCTACCCAGCACGTGAGTATGCAAAAAAGGGGGTGAAAAGAAAGAAGCAGCGATGACAGAAAAAAGCCGGCAGATCCCACGCCCTCTCGGAATCGATGTTATGCGAAGCAGTGTTAACGAAACGACAATGAGAGCACCAAGATGTAGGCGGCTCTTTCATGACCTACATGACATGCATGTCACGACATTTATGTCAGGAGTCCTCAGGCGTCCCTTTAGGTACACCTATGAGTCCTTAGGGTTAAAGCCTTAGTCATACTCGTGACTATGACTTCTATCACCATCCTTTAGTGTTGCCTTCACTTGGTAGTCATTTCCGAACCCATTTCAATGTTTTTCAGTGTTAATGATTTTTTCGCTGAGTCATTGTCATTTTTGCTGAGTCATGCTCATGACTATGATTTCTACCATCATCCTTTAGTGTTTCCTTCACTTAGTGCCCATGTCCGAACCCATCCCAGTGGTTTTTGAGTGTTAATCTTTTTTCTCTGAGTCATTGTCATTTTGCGTATTCATGCAGATGACTATGACTTTAACCAGCATCCTTTAGTTCTTGCTTCCCTTAGTACCCACGTACGAACCCATTTCAGTGGTTCTTGAGTGCTACACTTTGCTCGCTGAGTCATTGTAATTTTGTTGAGTCATACTCATGACTATGACTTCTACCAGCATCCTGTAGTGTTTTCTTCACTTAGTAGCCATGTCCGGACACATTTCTGTGGCTTTTGAGTGGTAATATTTTTTCGCTGAGTCATTGTCATTTTCCCTGAGTCATACTCATGACTATGATCTCTACCATAGTCCTTTAGTCTTGCCTTGACTTAGTGCCCACGTACGAACCCATTCCAGTAGTTTTTGAGTGTTAATCTTTTTTCTCTGAGTCATTGTCATTTTTGCTGACTCTTGCTCATGCCTATTACTTCTACCAGCATCCTGTAGTGTTTCCATTACTTAGTACCTACGTCCGAACCCATTTGAGTGGTTTTTGAGTGCCAACCTTTTTCTCTGGGTCATTGTCATGACGTACATGACACATGTCATGACATTTTTGTCATGGCCTATCACTTATCTTCGTCATACACACCTGTCATACTATATCAATTTTGGTACCTACCAAGTTAACGAAACCACCATGAGGGCACCAAGACGTAGGCGGCTATTTCATGACCTACATGACACGCATGTCATGATATTCATGTCATGACATATCATTTATGTTCGTCATATACTCTTGTCATAATATGCCAATTTTGGTACATACCAACTTAACGAAACGACCATGAGATCCCAAAGTCGTAGACGGCTAGATAGATAGATAGATAGATAGATAGATAGATAGATAGATAGATAGATAGATAGATAGATAGATACGGTTAAAGTAACAAATGTGCGCCAAGAAATGCTTCGCATTTAAAACTTGCTGTTGCGGGTTAGCTCAGGTAACCCTGGATATGCAAAGCTTCTTGCTTCTTCTTCTTTCTGGGGTTTTACGTGACAAAACCAGTTGGGATTATGAGGCACGCCGTAGTGGAGGGCTTCGGATTAATTTTGACCACATGGGGTTCTTTAACGTGCACTACAACGCAAGCACACGGGCGTTTTTGCATTTCGCCTCCATATAAATGCGGCCGCCGCGGCCGGGATTCGATCACGCGATCTCGTGCTCAGCAGCGCAACGCCTTAGCTGACTAAGCCACCGCGACAGGTGATATGCATAGCGAAAGCTCGTTTTTTTCCGTTTTTTTTCGTCCAAAGTCTGCCTTTGTCTACGGTTGTGATCCCGCTTCCAGCGTTTTTCGGACAGAACGGCTCGCTCTTCCGCAGTCTTCAACGCTATAGCTTCGCGCGCTTGGCATTCCAGACCATCTCCAGTGAAGCAGCTCGCTAGGCGATATCCGCGGGGTGGTCAGAGGCCACGTTTCCGGTTCCGGAGCCTCCGGTTCCCGCGCAACGCTCAGAGAAGATGGCCCGCCCACGCTGTGAGCCTGCTCCCGCGTTCGATATAGCGTGAGGGCTTCGAAAGCCCTCACGCTAGAATTGGCACGTCGATGACGAGCCCTTTCCCGAGCGCGTTCGCGGTAGCGTTATTCAAACGCGTTAGGACACATGTCAGTTGCTCAGGAATGGCTCATACGCCCTTAAGCAATGGCTCATACCCCCGTAAACGCGGCCTCACAATTACGGCGACAGAAGAGAAGTGAAATTCTACGCTGGAATTAACGGCAACGCAGCCAGCTCTAGAAGCAGACGACGAACGCGGGAGCAGGTTGAGAGCAAGCGCGGCGCTCCTCTTAGCCACGCGCGCGTTGAGTCACCTAGTCAAGCTGCGACCCAGCTGCGGAGAGCGCATGAGCCAAGCCGGCGACGGCGGCGACGCTCGGCGCGGCGATTCACAAGCTCACACTGACTTTTTTTTTTTTGTAGGCGAGTGCGCCGCTCCTCTTGGGCGAGTCACGTGATGCGTTGCCAAGGCTACGAGGCAGCGGCAGTCAAATGAAGGTCAAATTGCTGGTGACGGCGAAACTCAGCTTGACGTCCTTAATAAAGCTGTCGCTTAAGAACAAAACAAGTGCTAGAGGCGTTCACTGATTTCGGTAGATACCAAAGAGCATGAAAGTGCTTTCACGCTAGCTGAAAAGATCGCATAGTTTTCATCGGATACAAGTTGCAACTCCACATCGTCGCAGAACTATTGTAATCGTCTTCTGCAGTACGCTAACCAAAGTGAGGTAAATTATTCCTGCTTGTACTCAGTTATTGTAGCGACTAAGACAAATAATCACAGATAATAAAGGGTTATTTTCATGCGTATATGTACTCCCACAACGAAATTTTGGGACTACAAAGATGCCTTAGCAAAACAATGTATTCTGGAATAGGTCATAGTCGGTTTAATACATGTATGCGGTGGCCTTTAGTGGCTACATAAATATACAGTAATCCACTTGCAGAACTTTCCGCTCGTAGAATACAATTGTCGACTGTTGCGGTGCTAGCGACTGCCTATTGTGACATTGTCGTGAGGACGAAGCACAAGACAATGGCAAAGGCATCTGTCAAGATCCCAACTTTGTGTTGCGAACACGTGTGCAAAGAAAAACAAATACCACAGTAAGGACAACGAATGTGCCTTAAAGAACGTAATTAAAATGTTAGTCATTTATTTTTTCAAGTATCAACGTTGTCATTGCGATCTGCGAGGCAAGAAATGTCCACTTCTTCAAATAATACATCTCAAGAGACCAAGTGTGCTCGACGAGATTTTGAAATAATTTGAATTACCCAATGCAACACAGTGTAATGAGAAGTGGCTCGACGTGAATTGGGTAGTCAATATCTCTCTCATGAAACAAAATAACTTTGCTTGATAGGAACTGGGCCACCGCTGTTGTTGTCACGGCGCACATTTGACAGTTTGAATCCCGGTTTAAGACTGCGTGGTGGTGGTGCGCATCGGTTTTCCTCCCATATTTTCCCCTCAAAGTGTGGTATCTTTTAATTTCCGTTCCCTACATGGCGTGTGATAGCAGAGTTCTGCCTTTCCTTTCTGTTTAGGGAAGCGGTTTCTGCAAATAATCTTTAGTGCAAGTTTATCATTCCTTCTCTTGAAATTCGCTGTTCATCTGTCACTAGGATGTGCGCTACCCGTTCTCATGAACGAGCGCCAATTGACACAATTGTTTTTTGTTCTGACTCTCATTTACGCCGGCAAGTAACCTAACGTTATGATGCAGTACTCGCAGATTTCCACATGGTTGTCTACACGCTGTTTTGAAATCCCCTCAAGAGCAGACCCCAAATCAAAGACCTGCTGCATTGCTCCATACATGCCCTATGGAGGCCGTTTCGCCAATTCAGGTACTTAGCGAGTGCAGGCGATAGGAACCACAGCGCGACAAACTTGACGGGAAGTACATTATATTTTGCATGATCATCCAAAATCAGCAGATGATTGAGGAAGCATGAAGCTAACGTAGACGAGTTGAGCCTTCGAGAGCGTTGCTACCGTTTCCGTGATGGCATCTATTAGAAGTCGTAGCGTGCTCTTTGTGTTCATATTCTCTATACGAAAGGCGAAGGTGCATATAAATTGCAAGAACACTTGAGTTGGAGTTTGCAAATTTAAGCAGCAGTCTATACTTGTCGTCTTTCCACCTCGCTTTCCGTTAGTCATTCCATACCCTGTGTCACTTAAATGACTGTTCGTGTTGTTTCAGCGAATGAGCAACCTTTCGTTTCGGTTCAACTTTTAACGCTTAAACCATCATTGTCCAAAGGAAATGAATTCCAGCTACCTGAATGTTGGGCTCAGTCAACAGTTCAGACATTTTATGTTTTACATTTCAAAGGCACTCATCTGCATCTCAAATACCATCATTTGTTTAGTTAACACATCATAATGCATACTCACTATAGCGACGGGGGCTTTCGCAGTGGTCAGATTTGTGCGTACTTATCAGCGCCAAGATAAAGTGCCACAATATAAGGTCTTTTGTGTCACGGCTGTGAGATTTTGCCTCAAGAAAGCATACAGCCTCAATCTCACAAAACTAGCAGATTGGAACATGTGCAAAGTTCCCAGGTTCCTGCCTTACTTACGCGTACTGTGGGAAAAGCTCATGCGGAAGCGTGTACACAATCTTAGAGTGGTGAGTAACCTTTGTACTATGAAATGTTTGTGTGGCTTTAACGTCCTAAAAGACAATAAAGTTGGCGCCTGCAGGCAGTTTATTCCAAGTCTTTCTGCGTTGGCGAGTCACAAGAAAAAGCAGCCAGAGCACAGATGCGTCTTCTGAAATATTATCTCCGCCTTTGCCCCATTGTAGACGCTTTCCCGCATTCTTGAATGTTAAATCCTGAGCGCTGGGATTTATAGTCTATTGAGCAATACAGGGGCGTAGGTTCAGGCGTCAGGCACGCTAGTGCTTATCGTAATATTCTATTGTAGCGATGCTTCGCGCTACGACATTGTGTTTCTACCATTCTTTTTCTTCCTTAGCAAAATCAACGTGTATTAGCGTCACGCTGATCAGCACTCGTTAAAAAATATAGCATCACACTAGAAACGTAGAAGAATGTTCTTATTCAATCCTGATATATGCAAGCTAGAAGGCACCCGAACAAGAGCCGCAACGGGCATAAATAACAAGGTACTTATTGCTCCATTTCAATAGCCTGACCATACATTTGAACGCTTGCGGCAGCTTCAAGTTACTGCCCCTGCGAAGAATGATGAAGGTCTCTAGCTCCAAGATTCTGGTCGCTTTGGCCATATTTTGTCTCTTCCATACGTTCAAACAAGGTCTTCAAATGTCTGCAATGGCATCGCGATCGCTACCATATAAAGAAAATATGAATCCGATCTATCGGGCACGATATACTCCGAGACCTACAACGAGGTCTACAACGAGGTCTACAACGAGATATTCTACGAGACGTTGCGCGCGCATTTAGATGAGACCCTATACATCACGTTTCAGTACGTATTTCCAGTTTTTTTACTTCTTTCACCATCTGTCTAAGGCCAGTTTAAAGAATCGCTGTATCTACACGACATGGAAACTAAAGGGTTTTAAAGCCGTGTTTCTTACAATATTACCTTGACACCAATATGGTGCTATTGTGTACGTAAGTTTACCAGCGGCCGCGCTGTCACTAGGGAAGTGCCATATCCGCAGAAATAATATTTTCGGCGAATGAAGTTTTTATGTATTTTATCTTCGCCAATAATATATATCATATTGTTTACCCAAGTGGACTTTGAGCAAGGGAAGCAAAGCAAAAATATGATTCAAAATTTCATACAGAAAGCGCATATCTCTTAAGCGCATTATAAGAGCAGTTCACGGAGAACCATCTGGCACAACTTTCAAGCTCTAAATGCATAACCTTGTAGTTTTTTCGGGCCAACCTAAGCTGCTCGTCATTGCTGTTCACATTCGATATTATTGTTCATTGGTTCTCATGATTTAATAAATGAGTGGTTTTACATTGTGACAAAGAAAAAGATGGCATTTCACACGCTGTTTTAGAAAACAATTATTCATTGTGACAGACAAAATGGTGCTATCCGGATTAGCCTTCATGGTGTATTCGCTCTCCTAAAAAGAGGCTTATCTAAAGACACCACATCCCGGCATTCCCATTCATACTTCCTGCAGGACAGCGTTAATATTGCTACGAAGTTCTCACAACCCGAGATTGACATTCTGCCTGGAGCTGACGAGAAAGAAGACGGGTCTGTCTGGTGCGCTGACTGTTCACCATCTTGGCTACTTTGTATCTCAGTGTAAATACACTGTAAATAATCCCGCCTTGTGTCGCTTTACGTAACAAATTTTAAGACGACACCCGGTATGAAGGGAGATACCTTGTATTACAATGCAGCCGCGCGAGCGAGCCAGCGAGCACCAACCGGGTAAACGATGATGATGATAATGAGGATGGGTATATACAAACGACGACGATTATAATGTACACAGCACTGACTATATATATATATATATATATATATATATATATATATATATATATATATATATATTGTTACTTCTGGAAACACACAGACAAAATAGACTATTTATACTATATTTACGAGAGCAGCACAGCCAGAGACCAAGAAAGAACCTAGCCGGTTGAAAGTCCAGATGCTCGTCCTTGTCTTCATTAGCGCCACGTCGCTTGAGGGTCTGTTGTATGCCAACACAACCCCAGGCGGTGAAAGCAACGCCCCGGTCCTGTTGAATATCTGCGGCAAGCTGAGTAGATGCTAGGCGTGAAAGTCGCCCATGTTTCTCCATGGACCAGCACTTTCTGCGAGTGTGTCGTTTAGTCTCCGTCGATCACGTCAACGTATTGGGATTATGTATGCGCCTATCAGTGCGAATAAAACCTTCTTTTTCACACGGAGACACTTGCATTGATTGTCGTCGTGAGACTGCACTATTTGGTGAACATACTTGAGCTGCTTTCGGATATGCACACCAACTTGACTACGTTCAATGCATGGATGTGGGTTTGGTTTCTGGCAACAGTGGCTGCATTGGAATGGGGACAGAATGAAAAAATGTGGTTGATCCCTCTTATATAGGAATCGGTATAGAACACGAAAGTGAAACGTGTCTTCACAGAAGTAGTGTAATGTTTATTGCACATTGATATATAATGTGTATTGGTGTTTTGTGGCTAAAGCGCCCTTAGGCGTTGATGCACCCACGCTGACGCCTGGTGGCACGTCTCCTCCATCACGACTACCAACGTCGATGACCATGAGCAACCGTCGTGCATATGGAAGCTGCACTACGCTGCACACGCTAGCACAACGCGAAAGACGAAGCACGTAACTGACACACTAATACAACGCGCAAGACAAAGCACGTAACTGAATCGTCACCGAGTCAAATCAGCGCGTACAGCGCGTCGTAATTGCAGCCTCCGCGATCAACTTCAGAAACATTTTCAGAGCTAATTGCGGAGGCCACGCTCCGCTGTGCTGAGTACGGTGAACGCCACCTTGGTAGTGCTTCTTGATGCCAGCGTCCCTTCGAATGCTGGCATCGAGGCGTCGTAGTGCTGAGACCACCGAAGCGTTCACTGTCAGTGCGCGTTAGTGTCATAATGCAGTACTTCTCTTTTCTGCTCGTAGGCGGCGGCACCGCCCCGAGCAAGAGCGCGGGTACACGGAGGAGTGTTAGATATATAAGGCGCGTCTGTGTAGCTCTCTGCAAGTGCATTTGTGGCGCAATGGGTTAAACGCTCGGCGATCTATCGTCGCGGACCGAGAGGTCGTGGGTTCGATTTCCAAATTTTGCATGTTTGTGGAACTTTTTCTTCTGGTTTCTTTCTTTGTATTATGTTCTATGACGTATTTCCGTGACGGAAATACGTCAGTGAAGTCTTGGTGGACCCCGGCATAAAACACTTTCGTGTTAAAAATGCTCATGTAGTATGCTTTCAGTGCTGGTTCGAAAAAACACGTCTTCAAAATTCATTCAGAGCCCTCACTAAGGCCCTTCACTAAGGCAGCTCTTTAGCCCGTGATTTGCTTCGGTATGTAACTTTAAAGCCTCAGTTTATATATGCCAACTAATTATTAGTAATGCGACTATCTTCATCGGTAAAAAATGCTTTCTAGATAGTGCAACCGGCGATATATTGCTGCATTGCGTGCCAATGTGCAAATATGCAAATGCCAATGTACAAATGACTATGTGCAATGTGCGTGCACATAGTCATTGTATGATTATGTGCAAATGTAGTTGGACCTGCAGAGGCGTGCGTTTTATGACAGTCACTGGTCGATTCACGCTTATAATATTCAGTGCAATGGAGCGACCGTCACGACCATACGGCTTGTACTGCCGTATCAATTCCGGCAGCGATGTAGTCCACTCTGCAACAGTGGAGAGGCTTACAGACGCACTTTCTATGCAGCAGCGGCTGTACACAACTCCACTGCGTTTCTCGAAATGTTCTGGCCAGCCATTAGACGCTTTAAAATCATCAATGTTTCAGCGCAGTGCAACCATCTCGGTCTTCTCTTTAGAAATTGCTGCGTACCTAGCGCAACCGCTGCATGAGGGCGTTCTCCATGGTGTCATATTTTCTGTCTTTTGCAGCCTTTCTTTTCAGGCTGAACTTACTTGCACATAGTAGAATACTGTCCTTGGCTAAAATGGTTTTCAGTGACGATTCAGGAATGTTGAGGTCGTGGGCAATGCTAGCATTTCTTGCCCTGTTTCGCTTCTCGGCCTCTTCGATTGTTCCAAGCTTCTTTCCGAGCATCAGTGGTTTTCGGATGCATGAAATTGTGAGCCGCAACAGTCACAGCCAAGAATTCAGGAACTTCCTCGCTGACTATAAAAGGAAACTACGTCTTGAAATACCAAAAAATTTGCACGCGCAAGCAGCAGCAGCGCTGCAGAACCTTTCGGGTAGGCACGGAGGTGGAGCAATGGCACTGGTAGCAGCTTAGTGGAGGGAAATATTTTTGCACATCCGTTATCAGCCGCCTGCAGTGTGCTCACGTGCCAGCTCACATCTGTTTTGGGCTTATTTTTTCTCAGACGGTATGAGAGAGGCGTCATACGAGGCGGAGTTGCCGTAAAATTGCGTCGTGTAATCGAAGTTTTTGAAACAATATTTTCATGGGGGTTTTCCAGGACCATGTCAATTCGTCGTACAATGTGGGTCGTTACATTACAGGGGGGCGTGTAATAGAGGTTCCACTTTATTTGTATCCTAGTTTTTGTATTTTATAACGGTAATTTACTAACACGACTGGAATCATTTTTCTATTTAGTGTCGGTTAAATGCAAGCAAGGAATTGGCTAACGCACCTATTTTGGAACAGGAGTGATATTGTGCACTTTGCTTTTGCAATTTTGTATATATGTATACTAATTTGATTAACCTTTTTTGTAGATTTTTCCCGTATACAGAAAGGTATCGACTGGCAGTGGTTCAATAAACGTCTGAAGCTGACGGATCATCGTATTGCAAGAAAGAAGAGTGCGACGTACTGATATAGTTAGTTATTCTCTGAAATAAAATGTTGCAGCTGCTTTTGGTGCTAACAAGGAGTTTGTTTCCTGCTACTAATTTGTTACTGTGGGGGTAGCTGGAGCACGCTTATCGCACTTCAAGTGCACAAATTTCATTTGCACTTATATCTAATGTGTGGTATAATGCAAGAAATACCACGGTAAGGAATGAGCAGTACCACACTTTGCACACCAGAGATGCTGCAATGGCAGTGAAAAACAGTTTTTTTCTGGCGATCACGTGTTACACCATAACGTGTTGTGGAATCAACCCAGGATGCACACTCGGCGGAATAAAAGTTGTGCCTGTATTGACACGTTCAGATGTGGACGATGTGCTCTGTGTATTTATTGAACGCGTGACCAGGTTGCTTCGTATGCGTGATCACACTAAAGCTATGTTGCTGCATTGCATTCTTGTTTAGCGTTACCAAATCACAATAATCAAAAACACCACCTTGCGCCAGCATCAGCGGGCCCACACTAACAGTTCGAAACGAAATGTCTTATCCAATAGGCTGTCAACACCAACAGGCCGATACCAGCAGGCCGATACCAACAGGCCGACACCGACAGACACAAATTCCCAAGTAACGCAAAATGTTGCCGTAACGTTCTCTGAATGTGCACAAATGTCGGTGTATAACGTTGCCTACATGCTGCTAATGTCCTCTTTTTTGATCGCCAGACAACGTTGGGCCACAACGTTGTGGCAGCGTTGAGCAGCACATTCACGACGTTAACATAACGTTAACAGAACTTCCTGACAACGTAATTTGGATGTTGCCGTTTGTCACTTGAGCTTTCAGGCAACGTACGTATGTGACATTCAAGCAACACTCAACTGACATCGCAGAATATTTGTAGACATACGTAACAGCAGTGCTGTCAGCATGACACGGTTGACAGCACCGCAAACCCTTAAATTTATATTTGCTTGACAGATAATTTACTCTAGTAGTTTTCATGTTGCATATGCATGAAAATGTTGAACAAGAATTAGTGCAAAACAGCGTTTTTTACGTATATATCTTGTGTAGCTTACCAAGATATCTGTGTACCTTACCTTGTGGTAAGATACACTATACACGTAAAAAAATGCTGTTTTTCACCAGTTCTTGTTTACATTTTCATGCATATACGACATGAAAACTACTAGAATGCATTATCTGACAAACAAATATAAATTTATGGGTTTGCGGTGCTGTCAGCCGTGTAATGCTGACAGCACTGCTGTACGGGCAGCTGATCTGTCTTGCACTATATATACTACCAACTCGCCCTAAGCCAGAATCTTTAAAGTGTTTCACATGGTGGTTTGCCTGACTTGTCTTGCTGCTGTCCATAGCACAGCATATAGATGCTAACTGCAAATAAAAGTGCACAATGCAAAGGTGCAAAGTGGTTCATAAGAGGAATTTTTCATTTTGGCTATAACAGCAAGAGAAGCAGCATGCACGTCCAATGTGCAGAGGTTCTCGTATAAAGGTTCTCACAGCAGGAAAGTAAATATATTCCACAAATGTTCATTTTCTTTAAACATATCATTTAAGCTTAGACCACAGAAAAAAACCAGTCTTTGCTTCCTACTTACTGCTCTAATAATCATGTGTCGGTAGCTGCATGTGCTTTCAAGAACTTCCATAATAGCCAACATCAGTTGCTAAGAACAAACACTAGTATGTAGGAATTGTTTGTGCAGGAGGAATATGTGGTAGTTGAATATGCACCCATGAATATGCATTGGTCCACCTTAAATACTAGTGAATGCCAAGACAAACCTGGTTATGATGTCAAACCATGCATTTATTTACCGTCTGCTTACATCATACTGGCAAACAAATGACACTTATATAACAGTAACTTAAAACTGATAACACACTGATAACACACTTAAATATATTTTCTATTAAACATCAAGGTCTTCTATCGCATATTAAGACTCTACTAACAGCTACAACTACAACACAATATATTTTGCCTTCCCATGTAGGTCAGACTTCGAATTTTTTTGCTTTTTGTCGAGTTCCCTTATTTCAATGGCAGAACACAATTCATACTTAATAACAGCACAAATACTGTCCTCCTTCACTGTGTAATGTACAACACAACACAGTTACACTGCCGTTGGATACTATCTCCTGCCAAGCATCCAGCCGGTCTTTTTGCCTAAGCTTGCAGACATGGCAGCAAGTGTGAAGTAGTCAACACAGCCCAAGGCGTAGAGTAACAGAAAGTCATCCAAGCACTGACAGCGAGCCATCACTTTTGCAGAGGATGGCCAGCAGCACAAGTGATGTACACATGCCTCCCTCGGTAGCTTCACTTGCATCCAGACCTCACTGGTTTCCAAGTCAACAATGCGGTAACCTGCAGAGACATCAATTACATCAAACTATAAAGTGCCATCTGAAACACTGAATTAAGCCATGTTTACTGTGAAAACAGGCTATAAAAATGCTTACAAACAACTTAAGCTTCACATAACTGTGAAACAAACAATAGTGACTTTACACAGGAGAATAATGCAAAACATCAAAAAAAATTTCAGTAAAACCTAACCATTATAGCCACAAGTTTGGACACAAAAGCAAGGAAAGCACAATAAACAATACCCACAACTTTCTTTATTGCGCTAAGCAGTTAAGACGCTAGTATCAATATATTCCTTTAACATAAAGCTTCCTTGCAATGCCACGGCTGCTTGTTACATCCAGTTCAGTCTTGGAAGAAAACAAAAATTAACAAATGATGTGAATGCTCTACCACTGTACCAAAACCACATTTCATTCCGTGATGAAAGTTCCAATGAGCGAGTGATAAAATTGACTTGTTGGTACAACATATTGGTGAATTGCAGCACAGATATTGACGACAGAAAAGACGAGACAATAGACGTGTGCTGGCTTCCAACAAAAAGCTTTATTTTCAGCGACCCATGTTTATAGCCGTCACTCATCACATTGCACAAGTGCAATTCACACCCTTAGGAAGGTCAACTCTGTCTGATAAGTGCACAGATGCTGACACACACAGAGCCAATTCGCGCAATCTTTTCAGCTTCAATAATTTCACGTGTTAGTTGATCACCGCTTCCGCTGACAACAGTACACCGAGCAAACAATAGTTCACAGGTACACGAACTGCAACAACATGCAAGCCAACTGTCATGCACATTTTTCTTGACATTGTATGAGTGTTCTCTCAGCTGGTCATTGATAGTGTCCTGTTTGGCCTATGTACTGTTTACCACAAGAAAGAGGGCCGCCATCACAGCCGCCATCACGTCCGGGTCACCAATGTAGGAGGGACATGATGGCGGCTGTACGAGCCGTGCTGTCGTCCCTGATTAGAAGGGCGAAGGCAGCGAGCCGAGCGACGGGGCTGCGACGACCAGCGTGGCTGGCTTTTGGAACGACACTGCGCTTGCCGAGCTTGCGCCCCGAGCACGCGCTGCGCTTCTTTATTTTTCTTTCTTTACAGCGCCGACCATAGCGCTCCGCGCTGCGGCGTTGGTGGGCGCTACAAGGGGTACAGTAATTAATGTTGCTAACATAGGTGACAAACAGATTTTTGTTACACTTGTGTGCTGCGCTGAAACATTTCCTTTGATTACACAACTTCATAAGCTTCTGAGGTGCAAAGAAGACACCTTTAACTTTGGAACGATCTGCAGTTTTCACAATACTGTGAGACAGCTTATGAATGTATGGTATGAGAGCCACTTTAAGTCTGTCAGATGGAGTGATCACATGGCAACCACTCGGTGCATGCGCTTTTCAGAGTAGAGGTCATGTGGTCACTGCATCTTACAGACATAAAACTCACCGTCATACCCTACATTCATAAGCTCTCACAATATCAAGAAAATTGCATATCATTCTAAAGTTGTGTAATCAAAGGCAATGTCACAGCACGCCACACATATGCAACAAAACACCCAATTCCGTTTGTCACCTGTGTTAGCAACGTGGTTTATTGTATCCCTCTTGTGGTAAACAGTATATAGGTCAAATGGGACGCTGTATCAATCACCGGCTGAGAGAACACTCATACAATGTCAAGAAAAATGTGCGTGACGGTAGGCTTGAATGTCATTGCAGTTCGTGTGACTGTGAACCGTCGTTTGCTCAGTGTACTGTTTCCAACAGAAGCGGTGATCAACACGTAAAATAATTGAGGCTGAAAAGATTTCGCGACTTGGCTCTGTGTGTATCGCACACCTTCTATACACTTGTCCGACAAAGAGTTTACTTTCTTCCTAAGGGTGCAAATTGCGCATGTGCAATGCAGTGACCAACGGCTATAAACGTGGGTCAGCAAAAATAAAGCTTTTTGTTAAAGAGTTGCCGCATGTCTCTCGCCTTGACTCTTCTGTCGTTGCCTACATCTGCACTGCAATTCACCGATAAATTTGTACGTGCATAGAAACTACTGGCTTGAAACACTACATAGGGAAATGAGGTAAATAGCGGAGAAAGGAAGAAATCACAAAAATGGTCCATCTATGCTTCGTGTATGAAGTCTCAGACGGAGTGTGCTGGTCTGGGCTGGTGGTACATCATTAGGACGGGAACAAACAGCGCTAGGATGGGACGAAAAGAGTACGACAGACAAGGAGTGAAGTGTCGTGTGGACTGTAGTGCCGAAGTAGATTGTAGACATGGACTGTAGTGAAGGACTGTAGTGCCGCGTGGGCTGTTATTGGGTATTGTCCTTTTTTTTAAGTCCTAATGTTCTTCTTCAGATATGTCTACACAATGTCTTTATAGCCTGCAAAACTCCCAAAATATATGTTTTGTCATCAGTTAAGTGCCTGAGTGGCATGTCGAGCAGGTAACTCGTGTTGTAACACTTGCATCTTAGTTTGGCAAGTCCTCAGCTTTGTAGACTTCCATGATCTAGTTCTGTGGTTCCTCACTATAGCAGTACGGTGATATCGACTGGCGAGGATGGTGGGCGTGAAGTCCACGTGCCAAGATGCCGTATGCTTGTCACCACAACGGCGGTGGAAATCAGCGCTTGCCGATTGCTGGGCTCCAATCTGCACAACCAAAAATTATTGCTTAGCGGTGTGTCCTTGTTGCCACGACTGCTGCTGCCAAGTCAGTCGTGTAAATGTAAAAACATTTCCTAGGTGTACCTGCAATAAAAGATGGCAGAGACACATTAAGACTGCTTACGTGGGGGAACGTGAAAACACCTTTAGTCAACCAAATGGCTGCAATGTGACGTGCACAGTGTGACACGCACTAGGCACACCTTAAGTCAGCCAGAACCAAAGAGCTGCCGTGTCATAAGGGAAGCGTGCTCCTTTCACACTCCAGGTTCTATTTCCACACAGTCTGCACAACTTTCTTATTAGAGCAATTAATTTGCTTTGTTTACATGAACCTACCTAAATTTGACATCACTCCAAGCGTTTTGATGTGCTTTTATTGCTTGTGCAATAGGCCATCGGTTTTATGTCAATAAATGCTGGTAGCAAAAAAACGTATGTCTAACCGTGCGATAAATGTAACCGGAAATCGCAGGTACGTCCAGTGGCATTAGTGTAGGGGCTGCACACAAAATTATATAGCTTACCCTGTTTCAAATTTATTTTAAAGAGCAGTTTCAGTGAGCCCATGTAGTCTTTCAAGCTTTTTGCAGTGCAGAAACAGGTACAGTTTGTGCCAGCCAACCAGATGAAGAGCTCTCCTAGTAACTGTCTCTAATCACCTTCTCAGCAATTAGTGATAGCCAAAATACAGCTTGTATCTCTACAACTGACACATGTCCCATTTCCTTAATGCGGTATTCGTCACTGATGATGATGGTCAATTGGTTGCCATAGATGAACAATCGAAATCTGGCACGCAGCACAATTCACGTCAGTGCATCGTCAAGTGGCATGAACATATTTCTCCCTTGAGTGAATTATGGTGCTCTCCTGGGCACATGTTGAGGCACCAGCCAGTCTGCCCCATGCACATTTGACCGAATATATACATGATGAAAGGAACAGACTATGCTACCCGTGACGAACACAAGACAAATTTGGGTTGCATCTTTAACTCATCAAGCCTCAATTCTCATGTGGACTCCTATGCACGCACATTTCCAGTGAAAAATAAAGAACGCAGGATATGCACGACAGTCCACAAGTGAATTAGGAAAGGCGAGCAGGCAAGGGAGGTTTGCTTGGTTAAAGATACCACCAAATTTGTCTTGTGTGTATGGGAGGCAGTGTACTGTATTCCTTTCACACCTGGTCAAATGTACACAGAGCAGACTGGCCGGTAACTAAATGTGCCAAATAAATTCCCATATTTCACTCAAAAGACCAGCATGCTCGTCCAGTTTGGCCGTGCATTGCCGCGATAGGACTTCAGGCTGGATTAAGATCATCTGTTTTCACCTACGGTGAAAAAGTGACACGAGAGATCAGTGAGGCATACCACATAAACGAGACATGCAAGCCAGACCCCATGATCAATTCATGAAATAAAACGCATCCTTTCTAGATGACAAGTGATTGAAGTTAGTCTGCACCCCCCCCCCCCCGCATATTTACTTTCCTTTTTACACAAATACCATTTATTGCGATTTTATGCCTTTATATTACAACTTACACCTTCCTTCGGAAAGAAATTGTGCACAACATAAGCACACATGCAGTGTTGCTATTTTTAATCCTTCCATCAAAATAAATGGTCAGTTAGCAGCAGTCATGTTGTATGGTACCCTTTTCCTCCCCATGTAAATTCTATCCTGAAAAGTTACATGAACTGACCGGCAAACTCATAAGTAAACTACAAATTTCACCTAGCAAACACGGCTGGTTCTCAGAAAATGCACAAATACGGTGATAGGCATCTGTTGGCATACTGTAGCAATAGTAAGTGCCAGTTAGCTTTGACACTAGATAGTTTTAGTATAGCATATGCAACTAATAGCGTACGCCTATACGCTATAGTACAGCGTACGCTAAACAGCACACATTTATTAGTTTTAGTTGGCCTGCGAGATCTTCCCATCTCAGAGGCCATATGTCATCGTCGCACCTATCTCTCGACTTCACTGACAGGTGGCGCTGACATATCTCGGTTTCTCTCGTTAAGCTTCGTGTCGTTCGAAACGAGAAGCGATCTCGAAGACTCCACAAGGTTAACCATATTACACAGTTGTCGAAGCGGCCTGAGGGTAAGCGAAAGCTGTTTACGCAGTCATTTGCTACGAACGAAGCGAATTCTGCAAAGGCCACGCCAAATTCGATTCGAAGCGGGCAGCGGGGACCGCCTCCATTTTTAACGTAAACAACGCAAACCACGCCCAGACGGTAATGCTAAATCTGAGAAATAGCGTGCATACGGATAGCGTTCTGTACATGCGCAGTGATGACCCGCTCTATTGACACGTATACATGTTTATACAATGTTATAGTGTACGCTAAACTAAAACTGTCTACTGCTGCAATACTTCAGCTGTCAGGCATCTACAGTGCTTAAGACACCACAGAAGTGTAAGTGCCCAACAAAAACAAGCGGCGCATCAACCATAAATTTGACTTGAGAGTAGTGACAACATAGGCTGTTTCGTCTAGCTAAAACACTAGCCAATATGTAGAAAGTATATCCACAAGTATACATACCTATAGATATTTGCCTACCTAACTTAAAACTGATGCAAGAAAAAATACTTAACATCAGGACATGTTAGGTCTACTTTTACATAGAACACAATAAGGTGTGCATAACAGCTATAAACACAAATAAACAGCAAGTTGCATAAATATTTGGCATATTTAGTAAGCTGTGTTGACTAATGTCGATTAACTTATCCACGAATGTTACCAACATGCTACTTTTTGGAACACGTACACTACATACATACCTGACCCGACCATCCAGATTACACGTTGCACTACAGCAGGCATAGCCAAGGGGTCTGGTGGCTCCTCCGTTATGTGGGCACTGTTATGGGTCACAGCCTCGCCACTATAAAATAAGTTCTGTGTTAACTTATAGCAGTGGCACATAGCTTTATAAAGCTGTCAAATTGTCTACATTTGCATGGAGCATCTAAACATAGTCACAAAAACAATGTTTGCATTATTGCAGGGTGGCAACAGAGCCCAAAGCAGAAGTCACTGATGAATGTATTGATAATGGGGACCCTTTCATCACAGTAAAATTATTGACACGTAGCAGCACATAGCAAAGAAATGTTTGTTTACAAAACAATTCATTTTTTTCATGACTCAGTTTAACTTTCCCCTGTCATGTTTAGTTACGTATAAGGTATGTCAAAACATGTCTTAAAAGTAAGTTGGACTAGTAGCAAGCTGTGATTGCTTATTTTTTTTCTCTAAAACTGTCGTAAACCGAAAACTTCGTAAGCAGATATTATTTACAACGTCGAGGCATCTGTAAGCAAGGAAACGTCATTGCAATAAGAATCGGTGAAGGGGCAAATGAGTCGTTATTATGCAACTTCAGCAGAAAAGCGGGAGCTCAGGCGCAGCACGCACATGATGAACAGGATTATTTTCGAACGTTGTATTTCTCATCGGAAGAAAACGCTTATCAAGATTTTCAATTTCGCATCGAAGCAATAAACTTGCGTAATAAGTGCTGACAACCAGCGTTCAGCAAGCATCACACGTACACGTGAGAAGCACAGGTATCACTGTTGTCGCGGGACTTCTATTTCATACGCTCGCGCACGCTATGCACACACGAGAAGCTCACACAACACGCGTGTAGTTAGCCAGCACGATTACTTACCTTTTGAATGGTACGACGCGGTCGCGAAGCGCTCTCCAAGTTGCCGGTGCTGCGTCGACGATGTTACTTCCCGCATACATGCCGCTGCGTAGTGGACGAGCTGACGCGCGCCGAACACACAATATTTCTTTGCGACGTCCACCCAACTTTCCACGAGAACAAAGGGCTCGCACTCCACGGCATAAAATCGTTGGGCCACATTTGCCTGGCGCGCCACGCATACGGCGAGTTTTCAGCATGACACAAGGTATCTTCAGGCACTTCTGTGCACGCGAACTGCGACCCACTTCATAACTGCAAACACAAAAACACACGATCAAGCAAACGCGACGCTCGTAGCACCCCGCACATACGACCACCATCACAGAACACGGAGGAAAAACAATAGCGCCACCTGCATACTAGTGAGACTGTTGTGGCCTCTGTGATGACAAGAAGATTAACCAGTACACTCACTTACTAAAATTATGTGCCGGATTACACACAACTACGTATAGATGTTGCGAGACAAAATAACCGTAGAACAATTTATATTTTACATTATAGTTTGGCGTAGAAAGAAATTTTATAACGTATTTTACCTTTGAATTGCTTCTGCCGTCTGCAGCCAGCATAAGCACGGCCTTCGAGATTAGCTTACGTTATCCTTATCAAGCCGTCGCTGTGGCGTGATTTGAACGGTTTGGGCTGTCTCGAAGCTGTCTCGAAGCCAATCCATGACGTTTAGCGATGCTGCCTACTTTTCCTACGCCGTCACTTAGTTTTAAATAACTTTCTGATGTCGTCAACATGAATTGTAGCCTCAGGAATTGTTGACACGATATCGGAGGTACAGATGTGCAGTGTTCGATGTTTCCGTGCGCGTTGTGTCTGTTTCAGTCGGAAAGGATCAAATGCACGAGGGTTGATAGCTCGTGTGGCGCAGGTCACACCCGTATCGTCCGCATTTCCTTTCGTGTCGGTGTGTTCAATATGCGCGGGTTTTGCTCCTGTCGTCCGTACCTTCTGTGTTTATCGTGCGGCTCGCGAAGATTCCTCCCAAAAAAAAAAAAAACATGTCTGCAGCGTGCATGTGTCCTGTGTGGTGTGTGAAACAAATGTGCGCTGGTGTACGATGTGTTTGCAGCCGTATTGGTGGCTTATAGTCCTTTGCTCTAGTGCCGTTTCTATGATGTAAACCATACGTGAACTGAAAAAAATGCAATGTTTCTCATATGGACAAGTAGATATGATCTGTGTGTATCCACTGTGCAGTGTGGATGTGTTCGTCATTTTTATGCAGCTCTTATCATAGGGCTTGTGTCTATTCATGATGGCCCTTGCTTAATGTTTCCACTTTTAGAAGCATGTGGCGTGCAAGCAGTCACAAAGTCTTGTGCATTTGGTGTGGAAGAAGGGAATACTTTTATGCGTAACTTTGTCTACTATAGATGAACCGTTGCAACAATTAGCATTTTTTCCATGTGAACGCTTCTGCCATTTGATATAATTGTAGCAGATCTTATCTGTGAAGCAGAATAAACATAATTTAACATGGTGTTCCTCAGAAAATATTAATTACTGCATAACCACTATACAGCTCCATACCTCACTGTATGATAAAGATGAATGTTCAGTTGAAAATGAAAATATCTTATAGTTGCATGAACGTATACATGCGAAATGCTACAGCAGCTTGGCCTCACATTAATGTCAATATTGGTGACATCCAGCAACGTTCTGGGAACGTGCTGTTTTGTAACGTTGCTACATTGATACCATTTACACGTTAAATTGATGTTTACATGCAACGTTTACACAACGTGGGTGTCGGGACGTTGCTTTGACATTTATTTGTGACATCACTTGAACGTACAGCTGGCAACGTACATTCAACGTTGAGGCTTGCTGTTTAACGTTGCCTGACATTTGTTACAATCAGGCAACGTTTACGCTACGTTCTGTGTTACTTGGGTTACGTATTCATTCAGACTTGTAGGCTGTGGGAATTTTCGACTGGGACGCACTCGTGTAGTTTCGATAATCGATACTATATAGGTTATTTATTAAAAGAAAACGTTCAACGCTCTCACGTTTTTTATGTATGTCAGGTGTCACTAGAGAAGAATATCAGTTCTCTTTTCGAGCTATTTGAACGCGGCGCTCAAGAGTAGCATACGCACACAATATCGAGAAATTTGGTCCAAAGCCAATTCGCCTTGTACCTAGTATTAAATAATCAGACAGCCAGATAGTAATTCTGCAATGCAAGACCCTCCCTATGAGCTTGACAATATTAGATGTAAGGAAAATTGGTCTGATCTTTTCTAGGACCTGATCCTTGTTTCTTAAGGAATCGGAATTGTTCATCAATTTTACAATCGTAAGGTTTGCAGGCATAGTTTAGAGAATAGTTTATCTTGTTTAAGAGGTGAGAAGGAGAAATTTCGATTAAATTTTTTAAATAGCTACCACAATTCCATCGGGACCAGGACCTCACTGAGACAAAAACTAAATCCAAAACCACCTTAGCCGGGGCAGCGCGCACTCACCGTATTCGACGCAACTTTGGAGCCTAAACCGCCACGCTGCCAGGGCCGAAGCGGTGTCATCCTGCGGAAACACACAAGTGTGTTTCTGGCTAGAGAAACACTTGTTTATTGGCTGTCTGGTTGTTTCCCTCTGCATCGATCGCCATTTCGTGATCATTTCTACGTGACGGTTGGCATTTGCTGTTGCGCGGCTCGGCGACGATGTCACATCGACAGAGCTACACCGCTGACTTCAAGCGTCAAGTGGGACTTTTTGCTGAGAACTCGAACAAATGCGCTGATCAGCATGAGTTCGACGGGAATGAAAAGCTGAATAGGGGTCGGAGGAAGCAGCGGGACCAACTTTTTGCGCGCAACTGGTGGCATTGTGCTTTTCACGGCCCAGCAGCCAGGAGGCATGACGCTCTCGAGAAAGAACTGAGGCTTCATGTGGAAGAGGAGCTGGCCGAAGATCTTTAAAGGGGAGGGGGGGGGGGGGGTATTCTGTAAGAATCCACCTAGTGGACTGTCCACTTCGGCTGTTGTCATTGGCTCCAGCAGCACGAGCGCGACGGTGCCAGCCAGTCTCCTTCGCACTCGTGCTGCTGGAGCCAATGGTGATAGCCGAAGTGCATAGTCCACTGGGTGGATTCTTACAAAATGCCGCTCCCCCCCCCCCCCCCCCCATTTGTATTGCGAGGACATTCAGACGAAAGGCAGGCGGTTCGCAAACGAGATGGAATCGGTCGCTCAACGTTTAAAGCGAGTCGGGGCTGCTTCCCGACTGTCATGCGGCAGAACGGACCCTTCCTTGTGACGAGGACAACTTTCCAGACAGTACTGACAAGGATGCGGCTTGCGTAAGTAACTAACGAGTGGCCGAGCCGAGCCTAATGTAAATAAAGGTGTGTAACGTTCCAATTTTTTTCCGTTTCTCAAAAGATACGAGTCAATCTATATTCGAATTTTTTTTTAATTTTTCGGAGAGGACACTTTCTAGGGGTTGACCTATATTCGTACTCTACCTATTTTCGTGTAAATAGGTTATATTGTCAGGAAGTCACTCCCCTCCCCCCCCTAATAACCCCTTGGTTCACTCATGCTTCACTCTATAACTGATTGCTTCACCTTCATTCACTCTATCACCTCGGTTTTACTTCCATCACACTTGGTTTGCTCTGTTACTCGAAATGTCCAATTTTCATCACTCTTCATTCACCCTATCACCGCTTGATCTACCTGCATTCACTCTTAATTCTCTCTCATTGACTCATTATCCTAGCTCACTCTATCTCATCATTACATTTCGTTTGACTCCTATCGCATAACTAATCCCCTTTAACTCACAATAAATTCACTCTTAGTTCACCTCATTCACCTCTCTGTATACCCATTATCGCTTCAGTTCACTTGCTTAATCATTCTTCCACTATTAATTGCGGTTTTGAGCGCATTATCCTCTCTTATCTTAAGAGAAGCATTTCGGGTCGAGGACGCGGTTTTGAAACGGCCATGAAACGGAGACCTCACCGTGAGACATATAAGGCTTTCGCTTTAATAAATTGGTGCCTCGGAGCACTTCCTCGCGTTCTTTTCTGCGTTGGCGAGTCGCAGGGAACTGCAGCTAGAACAAAGATGTTTCTTGTCAAACCTTAAGTCCTGCTTGTGCCTACTGTAGGCGCATTCGCGCATTCTTTAGTGTTAAATCCTGAGCGTTGGCTTTTATTGTATATTGTGCAATGGTCAGGGTGTAGGGTCCTGCATCAAGCACACAAGTGAATTCTTATCGCCACATTCAATTTTAGCCATGCTTCGCGCTACGGCATTGTTCACATTGTTTTTTTCTTCCCTAGGAAATTCATCGTATAATAACTTGGCACCGATCAGCACTCAACGAAAAAAATATATCATCATACTAGAAACTTAAAACAATGATCTGATATGTTCCTGATATATGCAAGCACGAAGGCAGCCGAAGAAGAGCCGCAAGGAGTATAAATAGCAAGATATGTCATGCTCCATTTGAATCGTCTCAGCGTAGATTTGAACGTTAGCGGCAACTTTAGGGTTACTGCAGCTGCGTACAATGTCGAAAGTCTCTAGCTCCAACATTATGGCCGCATTGGCCATATTTTGTCTCTTATCTACGTTCAGACAAGGCCTGCATATGTCTGCTATGGCAATGAGTTGGCAAAGAAACAAAAAAAAAAATTGGAGTCCGCGCTATTGGTCACCTCCAACTACAATATATACAACGAGATCTACAACGAGGTCTACTACGAGATATACTAGAAGTTCTGCGCGCATTTAGACGAGACCCTTTGTACCAGGTTTCAGTATGTATTTCCTTTTTTTCCCCATCTGATTAAGGCCAGCGTAAAGAAGCAATGTACCTACACAACTTGGAAAATTTAAAAAGTTTTGCAGCCATTGTGTTTGTTACAATGTTACCTTGACGTCAGTATGACGCTATCGTATATGCGAGTTTACTAACGGGCGTCGTGTCAGTATAGGGAACTGCCATTTCCGCACAAATATAATTTTCTTAGAATGAAATTATAATATATCGGTTTATGTTTGCCAATAATACATAATGCCGCGACGCTATCTGTGCCCAACCACGCTGATGACAAAGACGACGACCTTGAGCGTGCAAGCGAGGTGCTAGAGAAGAAGTTTGAACTGAGTGCTTTGTCCTAATTGTGTCAATTAAATACCGCTCTTCGCTCTTGTCTCCAGTGAGCCGTGACACTGGTGGAGGTGCTGGGTATCGCATCCTCGCCTAATGATTGGGACGACTCCTGCGAGTAGCAGGAGTCGAAAGAAAAAGAAACAAATACCGAAAGAAAAAGAAACAAAGAAAACGTAAAGCGGAGAAGAGCAGAGGGGCAGAGAGTAGTGGTACACTCTAAGAAAAAAAAGGGTCAAAAGTGAGTCACAGCAACGTGACTCTCTTTTTCTGCGCCGAGACCCCTTTTTGCGTCAGTAGAGTCACAAAATAATGGTCAACCCTTTTGTATGAGTCAATTGACTCCCAATGGCGTGCGAAGAGTCGTCGTGAAAGATCGCGACTCCTTTGTGGCTGTGCAGCAGTTGACGAGAGAAAGATTAAAATGCAGAAAAAATACCAGATAACTTTTTTCTGGCTTAATTTATGCTTGCTTCTGGTTAAGCAGACCCTCAGGGTTTATGTCCTGGTTGTAATGCAGTATCTCACTCTTTTGTCCCATGTTCTGCAATGTTTATTTTCTTTGACCATGTCTGTTGACAGCTCGCACGCTTAAGCGATAGCTGGTTTCCTGTGCTAAGGAATACCTGGATTTGTCACACTGGATTCTGACCATTAGTAAATCTAAAAAAAAAGATTGGCTACTAAATAGAGTACATCAACGAGGTAACAAGTTCAGTGGATGCACCCAACAGTGCTCATTGTAAATGTAGTTCTGTGACGCAAAATTAAATTTTGAGGGTTTATGTGCCACAACCAAGATCTTATTATGAGATACGCGGTAATGGGAAACTGCAGATTAATTTTCAGCAGCTCTTTTACGTGCCCGGAATTCACGGTGCACGAGCGGTTTTGCATTCTGCCCCCATTGGAATGCGGCAGCCGCGGTTGTAATTGTACCCGCGACCTCGAGTTCAGCAGCACAATGCCACAGCCACTGGGCTACCGCGGTTCGTTGCGTTTCGCGACCAGAAAGAAACATCAGCGTACACAACACTGCTTTTGAGCCCCCTTATAGAAACATAAAAACAAAAAGTAGCAGTTTCGTCCGAAAGACGAAGCTTTGATAGCTATAGCAATGTATTAGACCACTGCATGAAGCCAGGTTGGTAGTTTCATCGGCTGTATAAATTGCAGTTAACATTCGTTTACTAATTACATTTGCAAGCATGGGGTCACGCGCGCACGTGCCAACATGAACAGATCTCACTCAATGACCGCGAACTCTTGCTGTTACAGCGCTGGCGTGATGAAGAGCGCAAACCGAGGGGGCCGAACGCTTCCGCTGCCTCTTTCCTCCAACGCGTCTCTGAAACCTTAAATTACGCTACCTCGGCTCACCCCGCCTTTGGACCCACCGGAGATTCCCTCTTATCAGAGCGAGCGTGGCATAATACCGGTTTAGAGCAACGGTAACAGGAGACGCGTGCTAAACCAACGCCTCACTTGCCCCGGCTTTCGCGCGTGTTATCAGGTTTCCTCCTATATATGTATATACCTTGGTTTGCCTAGCAAGCCACTATCCATCTCGGCTCACCCTGGAACACTTGCTCTCACGCGTGCAGTCAACGGCGCGGGATAGTATCTTTTCGCACTTGGACTTCATACGTAATTAAGTTCACGGCAACGCCAACAGATAAATTTCACCGGCTGTGTCCATATAATCGCTATCACAATAAACGTGAAATTTTTATGAAAAACCAACCTCATAGGTTTTTCACGCCATGAGCCATCGCTGAACGACCTTCCAAGAAAATGTGTGGATAAATCTCCGCCGAATATTTACCCCCGCATTTGGTGACAGCGGCACACAGACGCAAGAACTTGTGCCGGAAATGCAGTTCTGGTAACTTCATGTGCACTAGATTATACTGTAACATGGGCATCTGTATAGTTCTACCTTACATAGAGTGCAGCTGCACCGTGATAGTTAAGCAAATTAAGCGCAAATACGGCGCGTCTTTATCACACTTCGAGCATGCTCCGAAGCCCTATAATAGATATTTAAAACGTAATCAGACTCGGACTAGCAAATTTTGCTTCTGTAAAGTGAACGTAGCGGGTATCTCAAGACGCATGTTTAAATTCATGGCTGTTTTATTCGCAAACATTATGCACGTGAAGCAAAATTATCAGTGAGCAAAACATTTTTTTAACGCGAGGAAAGAAAACCGAAACTTGTTCACGTGTTGTGCGGCCCCAAAGTGATCCAAAGCCGAAGCCACCGTACCGAAGCCATCACAAGCACGGCGCCATTTTGTAGTTGTGTTGCAACAAGCGTGCGCGAGCTCGCTGTCGTTGTTGAATGGCCTGGAAAGCGCTGCGTAGGGGCGAGTGCAACCGAACGTTACAAGTTACGGTGGGAACTTCTTTCCGTGCTACGTGATGAAGACGAGGCAGGGAAGGAGAAAACGGTCGCTGCGCAGCACCATAGCACGTGCGCCACTGTAGCGGGATAGAGGCCATGTTGAATGTGGCGATGGGTGGCAAGGAGCCCGGAAGGGAGACAAAGAAAGGCGTCATTGTGTAATGTAACAAAGTGTCACAGCACACGCATATATAAGGCATAGCCCGTTCCGGCGATCCTTGTGGTCCAGCTTACGTGCGGAAAAAAAGAAAAGGAAAAAATGGAATTTCTATGGCTAACCGTCACGGCGCCCGAAATCGCAGCACGCGCTGGACAAAGAGACATACCCTTAGAGTCCATACACAGTAACCATACGCCAAATTCTGCATTACATTGCCGAAAAAGAGTTGTAAAGTCGTTATGAATGCGTCACGACAGCGGAAAAGCAACGACGAGAAACCAAAGCCGTGCAGGCACGTGCCCACACTGATGACCTGCAGACACGTGTAGCGAACCACGCCAAGTGTGATCACGACGGCGACTCCACTGGATTTCGTAGAGAATAGTGTCCCGGAACATTCCGCATACACTGTCCGAGAAACCTGCAGACACATTTCAAACATTCAAGCAGAGAGGTGTGCCGACAGCGTCAAGTTGCCTTCACGTAGCGAGCGTGCGCGTGGTGTGGCCTCGGAGTCCCCCTGGTGACGTAACACACGAGAGGGCGCCACTCAATGATTTCTGGACTGATACAAAGGGCCGTTTGCCGTTCTTAAGTTTCCTTCATATTTTAAAGCGCAACCCTTAGGCGCCCGTTCCTGCGGCGAGCGTCGGTGTCGTCCCTCAGCGTCCTCGTAACCCAGCCTCGCCCTCGTAACCGAGGATGAAAGAGCGAATGCAGGCGTGCATGAAAGACGGCGATAGCGAAGAGAGCGCGAGGAGCAAAGCGGAGGAGGGTAAGACGAAAGCGTGAGAAGAAAAGCGTAGTGCCGCGCAATACGGGGTTTGCAGCGAAGATGGCTACGAGATGGCGCCAGAGTAGCGCGCGTTGCCTGTTCAACGATGACGCCACCGATACCATATATCGTAACAAAGCGTGTCACGAGCGGAGGTGTGTCGGCGGCGGCTGCTGTGAATTGCGCCCTCACGTCACCCACGCACTGCCTCTCCTGTTCTCCCGAATAGCGAGGCAGTCGCGCCACACTTTGCTCCGTTTGCCACGGGCCGCACGAGAAAGATTGTCCGCACCAGCCAATATATCGCGAAATGAAAACACGTATAGAGCTGTGCTCAAATGTCGCATTAGGCAGTATTGTAATCGTCGGTGAACTTGTTTTACAGCGAAGCTGTTTATGGCTAGGGCTCCGTGCATTTTCGTTGCGCGTCAACGAAACTGTGAACCGGTCCTGGTGAGTGGGCACACTGGGTCCAAGCGCAATGGCACATATCCCTGGAGACTCCGGGTGATGGGCTCCAGGACCTGTACTGCGCCCTTGAGCTACCCTTGTCACACCTGAGACCCAAAGAGGTCCCAGGCACAAGGGCAAGAACAGAGATTTTTATTCCCATAATAATGAAAAATTTCGAAAGCTAAGGAAAATTAAAAAAGGCATGAAAGGAGAAGGAATAGGTCAAAATACATGAAGAGGTGAAAATGTTCACAGACACAGCACAGAACAGTTTGATCAGGACCTAACATTGGCTGACTCCATTCACCAGCGATGAAGGTCGAGTCAACAGCAAGTGCATCAATTAACGGTGAGCGACGTGATTTCGGTAAACCTCCCGGGATGCGGTTATTACCGCACTCACCCCCAGCCTCTTGAGAAGCTTAAGGTAGGATCATGTACAAATCCGTCGCAGGAAGGCGTCGTTTTTTTTTTGGATCCAACGAAGCCACAGCACCAAGGATGACGGCATCTACGGTCACACGTTGGTACCGCTGTGCAAGATGGACGCGCACGGGTTCGTACTTGGTAACTTTGGCAGCGCCGGGTGCGGAGAAGGCGTCAGCCCTGTTGTCGAAGGGACAACAGACGTCCAGGACGATCGCCTCCTCGCCGCGAGCCACGAAGATATCGGGACGAAGGCTGGTGTTGCCGACCGGTCGATTCTCGTAGATGATGGAGAACCGGTTCCGGCACGCAATGCGTTGACGAGCCACGGTGTTTTTGTGGCGGGCTCTGTACATTGGCCTCTTCGACATGCAGTGGTGGAGTACGTGGGGTAAGGTTTCCCTCACGTGCCCACAGACTCCGCTGATCACGGCCGGTCATCCACGGGCAGGCTGCGTTGAGAGGTAGAAGGTTCAGCCTGGCCTTGTGTATGAAGCGCCAGTCCGCAAAGCGAGTAAAGGACCCGGGGTGCATGAAGTGGGAACTGGCGGGGTCGGCGGCCACGCACTGCAGCACCTTGCCTTGGTTGTGCTTACTGTGAAGAACTGTGTGCCTGGTAGCCGATTGTATGGCGCGAAGCGTTCGGATAACCTTCCTGCGGTGGGATGAGGTGAGTGTTTTGTCACCGCAGGTTATTGGGACGCCATCAGGGTCTAGTTGCCACAGGACATCCATGCGGCGGGACGCCTTGCGTGCTTCTGTCCAGGTGGAACGAAGATCAGATCTTAGCTGAAACGGCCGACCCGCGTGGGCCATGTCTACGCGCGCTCCGCCCTCTCTTTTTCGGCGTTCGAAGCGCTTGCATATATAGTTTTCTTTCCTTCCGCTCTCCCGTGGTGGCGGTGCCGTCGAAACGTCACGCGTGTCTATAGTTTCCTGCGGCTCCTCGGGGCGGCGGTCCCGTCGTCCACACGAATGTACATATATATATATATATATATATATATATATATATATTATATATATATATATATATAAAACAGAAAGACAATGGAAAGTAGCGGATAGTCCAGACTCCCATGGAGCAACGCGCCTTCGAAGAGCGACGTCCCCGATGCGCCTGGCGTGTTGTGGGCGATCTACATCACTATATATAATGTCACTACATTTTTTTCTGGTGCACTCGTATACGCGTGGCACATCACTAAGTATGATACGCATATACACCATAACGTGTTGTGGAATCAACCCAGGATGCACACTCGGCGGAATAAAAGTTGTGCCTGTATTGACACGTTCAGATGTGGACGATGTGCTCTGTGTATTTATTGAACGCGTGACCAGGTTGCTTCTAATGCGTCGCTCTACACCAGTGTTTGTCAAAGTGCGTGTCATGACCCATAAATGGGTCATCAGCATTTTGCAAGGGTCAGGGAGGGTCCAAATGTATGTACATTCTGCTTGCCGGAACAGAGATGAATTTTGTGTCTCGGTGCTCATACTCCTTCAACACCGTTTTCTTTAAGAGTTATAAATATTTATATATGCATACATCACCCCTGGAAAAATGTTTATTATGCAAAATGTTTTATTACACTGGGTCACAATATGGACGGCGGAAGGCAGAAGAAACGGCGATCGAAGCCTTCGGTCACTATGAAGAAAAGTTCACCGAGCCGGGTCCCACAATATCAGCCAGTTTCGTCTCAATGAATCTGTATATTAGGGGTTCAGAAGATATGATTGCATCGAGAAAACAAATTCATGCTCCTCATTTAAATACGTGAATAAATCAATCCTTGGTAGAAGACACAAGTATTTTTGGTGGCTTCGTCTGCTCTGTTCAATGTCTGTTAAATAAATGAAAATGTATAAGTATCTGCGTCATTAAAAATGTGTGGCGTATAATAGTGTGTGTGTGTGTGTGTGTGTGTGTGTGTGTGTGTGTGTGTGTGTGTGTGTGTGTGTGTGTGTGTGTGTGTGTGCGTGTGCGTGTGTGTGTGTGTGTGCGCGTGTGTGTGTGTGTGTGTGTGTGTGTGTTGCGGGGGCGTGGAGGGTCATGGCAGTTTGTTACCGGTAACAGTGAGTGGTCATGTACTGGAACAACTTGAGAAACACTGACCTGCACGAAACTTGCACACAGCGGGTCAGTGAAAAACTTCTGAGAAGCTTGATTTCATGACGGCCCAAGTGCATAGGTAGAGTTCGTGGTTATGAACATAAATTGGCGACACGCTCTAAATAAATCATGGCAATGTTTAGGGCCACCAAGACGTGCCATTTGTTGTTGGTGCCCACTCGTTCGTAAGATGACAGCCACTCTTCCACGTCGCTGTTATCGGGTGCTCAGAGGAGGTCGGAATCACGTTGACGCAAGACGCCTGCACAAACAAACGCTGGCCAGGCTGTCGGAAGAGTCTGGCTGGTGTCGTTAAGCACGTTATGCACACAGAACAGACCGACTGCCTAATTCTACGGTAGAAAAGAACCGCAGCATATTCAACTAATGTAGGACAAGCGAAAAACTAGGCATAGGAGCGTTTTCGGAAGTCGGTCGAGGCTCTGACACCGCGAGCTCTGCGCTAGGAGAAATTATGGTGATATGGATGACGAGCACACCTTTCATCTTGACTACAGATTCTTTTTAATGCGCAAGCATTCCTTGGCGAGTACCCCAGCAAACTTTGCCCGTACAGTGATGCCTTGTATCTGCAAAATAAATGCAGAATTGGTTAACACATGTATTCATTATAACACTGTAATTGTAGATGATTGATAGTGTACGATCATTGCATTCTACCGGTGCTAACATATGCGCAGCAACATGGAGGTTAACAAATAAGCTCAAGAACAAGTTAAACAGCGCACTAAGAGGGATTGAATGAAAAACGTTAAGTGTAACGTTAAGATACAGGAAGAGAGCTGTGTGGATCAGAGAACAAACGAGCCTAGCGGATATACGAGAAATAAATGGAGCTGGGCAGGCCATGTAATGCGTAGAGTGGAACATTAGAGTTACAGAATGGGTGCCAAGAGAAGGGGAGTCCAGTCGAGGACGGCAGGAAACTAGGTGAGGTGCCGAAATCAGGAAATTTGCAGGTGGAAATTGGGGGGAATCAGTAAGTGCAAGACAGCGGTAATTGGAAATCGTAGAGAGAGACCTTCGGCCTGCGGTGGACATAAAGAAGATAGGCGGATGGTCATAATGATGACAGTGTTAGAAAAATACTTCAGACCTGGATTCGAATAGTGGACCTCAACCTGGCAGACAGATAAATGTCTGTGTGAGCCACAATACATTCATGCATGTGAAAGGTTCTTTTCGTTGTATTTTTGCATGGAATTATGAGTAGTGCTATGCGAAAATTAGTTACATTACATTTATGCACTCATGAAAAAAATATATATGTGCTATACAGTCCAATGAAAGTACAAGAAACTTGGAGGACGCTTAAGCTTCGCCTTTTAAGAGTGGAATGCGACAGCATTCAAAGATTCCTGACTGCTTCTCACGCTTCCCGGCAACAGCAGCTTACGTAACCGTAATGCCTACCAGCAAACGTAAAGTACGTAATGCTCGCCTTCGTGCTTGCTAGCACGAAGGCGAGCACTCTAGTACTTTTTTTAAATGCGAAGCATTTCTTGCCACCGGCTCTGTCCGTCCGTCCCGCGTCCCACACCCCCACAGCGCATGGCGGTCCCCTACCCCTCTCTCTCCTCTCTTACGCTCCCCCTTTTCTCTCCTCTAGGAATCCTGTATGCAGCGGCGCCCGCGTGCCACACCCCCACAGCGTATGTGCGTCCCCTCCCCCCTCTCTCTCCTCTCCTACGCTCCCCCCTTTCTCTCCTCTAGGAATCCTCTACGGCGCGGCGCCAGCGTGCCACACCCCCACAGCGCATGCGCTTCCCCTCCCTCTCTCTCTCCTCTCCTACGCTCCCCCTTTCTCTCTAGGAATACGGAGCGGCGCGCACGACAGGTGGTGCAACAGCTGCGTACTCCGCTGGGGCGCCACGGTAGTTCCGCGGTATGAAAATGACGGAGCACGCACGCTTTATTCTCTCTCCTGTGCAGCGCCGCGATGAGCGCTCGGGCCGCTGCCGCGAAACCATCTCCCGCTCAAGCTAACCATCTCCCCGCGGCTTCGCATCCACACATTGTTCCCTTTAGCGGGAGATGGAGTAATTTTATTGCGATAGCCATTATATGGACAGTCCAAAGCAGATTTCTGCCGTCGGCGTCGCCGTCGTCGTCGCCGTCGCCGTCGTCGTGAGGTTCCGTATGACGTCAATGGAGATGAAATCGTCACCGCGCGCCGCCGAACGCTGTATGTGCGAGTGAAAGGGTGCGAGGGACGCGCGCTTTCACGGGGAGTGACCCACGGCAAAGAACAAACGCGCGGTCTGCACCGTGCTCCCTTAAGGGCTGCAGAAGTAGGCGTCTCTTTCCTCCTTTACAATCACCATATATTTAGAGCAAACGCGCCTTATTCCGACGCGCGAAAGGCCGCGGGGGGGAGGGGGGGGGAGAGGGGCAGGGAAGGGAGGCGACTTTTAGCTGCGGAACCAAGTGCCTATTTATTTCAGAGGCTCCGGCAACAGTCACCAACGCCGCACGCGTTTCGTGCGAACGCGGGCAAAACGCCGACGGCGTCGACAACAGTTCTGCGTGTTGCCGGTGCTGCTACATGTCCAAGTTTATACAGCTGATAAAGCTACTACCATTACACCGTATAGATCTCTACAAATTTGATATCGCAATTGATGCTTCGCCTTTCAGGTGAAACTGCGACAACTTTTTTTTTCTTTCCGCCGCATTGAAAGCGCCGCTGCTGAGGCGGATGCGTGGAGGCGAGCGCCATCTGGATGGTGTTGCAAGAAACCGAGCGGCGCGATTATTTGTGTTTGAGGTTTGTATTTGAGTTTCCGCGTAACAAAATTAAGTTTTCTCGTATATTCAAATTACATTCCGACGATATCATGTCTGTAGGTTAAGTGTAAGTTGTACTTCACGAATTTTTGGACGCATTTTACTTGGAGAAAATATATTAGTTCACTAATGCCTATGCGCCACGCGGATGGCCTGCGCGGTTCGCGATGCGTGGTTCGGGATAATTGTTTTTCTGTAGCACACAACGCCGCCGATGCCAACACCCAGTTTTCTGCGGCACGGGGCACTCAACGGTGTTGCGTTAAAATAGGCCAAACCAACACAAGCATCCATATGCGAAATCAATTCAGGAACGGGATCGAAGGTTGCAACCACAGTACGCGTTTGAGCAGCCTCTTCTCGCAAGACAGACGATGTCGAGGTTGGTATGTCTGTTGATCATGCGGCTTTTTAATAATCAGTACAGTCACATTACCATCAACAAATCATTTGGTGTATTACAGATAGCATGTTTGAAAGAAAGGAACCGGATATCGTAAGATATTACAATCGTCCATTGCTGGGCTAGTTGGTTCATGTTCTTAAGCGAAAAAACCAAGACGCAGGACCAGAAGGAGGCAAACACACACATTCGCCAGACTTACTACTGATTTATTTGAAGCATCCACGCACTTTAAACACCGCTTTTCCTGCGCAAGCGCACGTGCAGAAGAAGGAAACCAATCAGCACCATTAAAGAATTCAAACACCGATAAATATCGACACTCTTTCTCTGTGATAAGAACGGAAGGGTCGCTTACGCAAACCCGCTTGTTCTTTTTGATGTAGAACGCTTCAAGCAGTTCACGCTCATTCTTGGACTTCCCCCTGCCGATGACGCTAGTACTGTGAAAGAAAGGCGAGAAGCAGTCACAAGCCCTCACATGTAATGCCAAGTTGCCCCCTGTACCCCAACGTAACGTGTTGGCGTGTTCTCTGAGGCGTTCATTTAAGCATTGCCCTGTCTGGCCGATATATACCTTTCCACAAGCCAAGGGGATTGAATAAACCACCCCCACCGCGCACTTAGTGAACTCTGTTCGGTGGTTGGTTTTGCAGGCTGGATGTCGTTCACGGCCGGAGATGCGGGCACAAAGGCCAGAAAGATTTCGCGGGGCTGAAAACACCAGGTTAACACCTAATTTTTGGGACACTCTTTTCAGCCCATGGGAAATGTTATGGAAGTAGGGAATCACCACAATGTTTTTTGTCTCTTCTAATGGGCGATCTGAATTCTCACGCGTTTTGTTCATTTTTCCGGCCAAGGTTTCACCAACCGTCAACAGAACAGACGAAAGAAAACCGGAAGCTTTTAGCCTATCCACCTGCTCCGCAAGACTTTGCTGCATAACGCGCGGGCAACTTTTCTTCAGTGCATTCATAAAACACATTCGCAATGCTGCGTTTAACCAACTTCGAGTGGGCAGACCCGAAAGGCAAAAGTGCCTTTTTAGACCTGGAAGCATATTTCCAACACACGTGTCCATCAGGTGAAAATGTGAGTTCTAAATCTAGGAACCGAATGGCCTTGTCAGCTGGTATGTCGTCGGTAAAAACCATGTTCTTTGAACAGGCACTAAAAACATTTAAAGATCTGATCTGCCACATGTGATAGCTGGTCAGTTGGAGAAAGATTCAGTATGATAAAGATCATCGACATATCTGTACACCCTGACAACACGTGTATCATGAAGTGCTTCACGTAACGCTAAATCGCATATAGCGTGAACTGCTTGAAGCGTTCTATATCAAAAAAGAAGGAGCGGGTTTGCGTAAGCGACCCTTCCGTTCTTATCACAGAGAAAGAGTGTCGATTTTTATTGGGGTTAGTTTGAATTCTTTAATGTGGCTGATTGGCTTCCTTCTGCACTTGCGCTTGCGCAGGAAAAGTGGTGTTTAAAAGTACGTGGATGCTTCTCATAAATCAGTTGCAAGTCCGGCGACTGTATGTGTGTTTGCCTCCTTCTGGTCCTGAGTCTTGTTTTTTTTTTTTTCGCTAGTTTTATAGCTTTAGATCGTAAGAGTAAGAGGAAAATTACATCCCACCCGGTGCAAGTCCAACAGGACACTAAGAAGTTTCTCTCTATTTTCTTAGATTCCCGGAGTCCTGCAGTAATGCGTAAGCATTCTTTGGCGAGTCCCCCCGCAAAATCTGTCCGTCACGTGACGTCTTATATCTGCAAAATAAAGGCCTATTTGGTCACGTTGACACATGTAATCGTTATAATAGTCAAATGGTAGATGATTGTTAGCGTTAGAAAAAAAATAAGAAAACTGGTTACGTCGTCGTCGTCACATCAAGGGCGTAACAAACAAGGAAAATAAAGAAGCTACCACATGCGATTGTTATAATAATATAATAGTAGATGATTGGTAGGGTTAGAAAAAGCAAGACAAAAAGTAATGGTGACGTCGCCGCGTCAAGGTCGTAATATAAGAGGAAAATTAACAAAGACTGTTGTGTGGAAAAAAAACTGTAGTGACGGTGTTTTGACTCAGTTGATACCGCATATATCCAAAATAAAGACATAATTGGTCAAGTCAACACCTGTAGTCGTTATAACTGTGTAATAGTAGATGATTGGCCTAACGGCTTAACGTTAAGAGACAGGAAGAGAGCGGTGTGGATCAAAGAACAAACGGGGATAGCCGATATTCTAGTTGACATTAAAAGAAAGAAATGGAGTTGGGCATGCCATGTAATGCATAGGATGAACAACCGATGGATCATTAGAGTTACAAAATGGATACCAAGGGAGGGGAAGCGCATTCGAGGACGGCAGAAAACTAGGACTCTTTAACACGAGGGGTCTTTCAGTTTATATAGTTTTTTCACAGCACAGCAACAGGCCACATTGTTCTCTCGTTACGGACAGCCGTGGCTACGTATCTTTATTCCCTCATAGCAACGAGCGTCAGCGCTTGTACGTATGCAGCCTATTGAAAACACGGCACTGTGAAACACATTATTTCGGTATCGCGTGTCGCTTTGCTTGCAAAACTTTTCTAATACTTGTTCACAGCTGCGTCGCAAAAATAGCACTTCAACATCAACGCCTTCATTGTCGTTAGCGTTTTTCTGGGCTGGTCTAATATATGTTCAAATACCAAGGCGTCGGCATAGAGCGCCGACCACAGCGTCCCCTCGTTGCGGCTTCGGTGGGCGCTACACAGGTCCTCAGGGGCGTTACAGTGAGATCACATGGCGAGTCCTCCAGCTGAATCTTGCACCTATAGTAGTTTGCGTAGGCCACGTGGAATCGGATGCGGTGAAGGCATGTTTAGTCTTGCTTATTAAGGCCTCACGACATATGAAAGAGACCAGCTGGATCAATTTTAAATAGTGTTCCGTACTGATGGCTTGTATGTGTCCAGACGGATCACTGCAAACGCCAAGCATGTGCAGATACCAGTATCACCGCGTCTTTTCTCGAGACAGATATCGAGATAATTTCTGCCGAAGTGTTGCGTCTAGCTCAGTGTTGCCAGGTTTGGCTATATATAGCCAAATTAGGCTACAGGAAAAAAATTTTTAGCGCCGAATTGGAGGAGTTTGCTATGTAGCTATATTTGGGCTACTGAAAATCGGCGACTTGGCTTTGTTTGGGCTAAAAGTGGCGCCCTAATCTATACGCTCCAGAGGTGGCTCTGAACTGGTAGAATCAAATATCGAAGGCTATGTTTTAGTTGGCTGAGCCGACTGCGTGGCTGTGCGTGTGTGCGTGCGCGAAATAGGTTGGACGTAAGACCGCATTCTCTTCAGAGAGGAGAATCCAAACATGGGGAAGTGGGCTAAGTATGCGAGAACGTATAAAAAATAATGGGAGCAAGACCCCGAGTCAAAGGTGTGTTCTGGTGCTTTTACTTCTTGATGGTTTCCCCGTATCGTAATGGATGCAGATATTCATTCTGCTAATATCGGAACATGTTTGCCACCATTACATCAGTGCACCACGTCACATGAATTTCACCCACCGTGTTAGCTTAGCTTGTGAGGTGTCGTGCTGCTGGCTCGAGGACGCGGGTTTGATTACCGCGCCACGGCTGCCACATTTTGATCAAGGCGAAATGCAGGAACACCCCTGTACATAGATTTCATCATCATCATCATCAGCCTATAATTTATGTCCACTGCAGGACGAAGGCCTCTCCCTGCGATCCCCAATTACCCCTTTCTTGCGGTAGGTGATTCGAACTTGCACCAGCAAATTTTCTAACTTCATCCCCCCGCCGGGTTTTGTGCCGTCCTCGACTGCGCTTCCCTTCTCTTGGTATCCATTCTGTAACCCTAATGGTCCACCGGTTATCCATCCTAAGCAGTACATGGCCTGCCCAGCTCCATTTCTTCCGCCTAATGTCAACTAGAATATCGGCTATCCCCGTTTGTTCTCTGATCCACACCGCTCTCTTCCTGTCTCTTAATGTTATTCCTAAGATTTTTCGCTCCATCGTTCTTTGTGCGGTCCTTAACTTGTTGTCGAGCTTCTTTGTTAACCTCCAAGTTTCTGCCCCATATGTTAGCACCGGTAGAATGCAATGAATGTTCACTTTTCTTTTCAACGACAGTGGTAAGATCCCAGTCAGGATTTGGCAATGCCTGCCGTATGCACACCAACCCAATTCTATTATTCTGTAAATTTCTTTCTCGTGACCAGGGTCCCCTATGAGTAATTGACCTAGATCAACGTGCTCCTTTACAGACTCTAGAGGCTCACTGGGGATCCTGAATTCTTGTTACCTTACCAGGCTATTGAACATTATCTTTGCCTTCTGCATATTCATCTTCAACCCAATTCTTACACTTAAGCCATTAAGGTCCTCAATCATTTGCTGTAATTCTTCTCCATTGTTGCTGAATACGACAATGTCAGCTGCAAACCGAAGGTTGCTCAGATATTCGCCGTTGATCCTCACTCCTATGCCTTCCCTGTCTAAGAGCTTGAATACTTCTAAGCATGCAGCGAATAGCATTGGAGAGATTGTGTCTCCTTGCCTTACCCCTTTTTTGATAGGTAACTTGCTACTTTTCTTGTGGAGAACCAAGGTGCTGTGCAATCCTTGTAGACATCTGCCAATATATTCACGTATGCATCCTGCACTCTTTGGTTACATAATGCCTCTATGACTGCTGGTATCTCTACTGAATCAAATGCCTTTTCATGTTCTATGAAAGCCATATAGAGAAGTTATTCTACTCTGAAGATTTCTAGATTACCTGATTGATGACATAGATATGATCCATCGTAGAATATCCCTTCCTGAAGCCAGAATTGGTTTATTGAAATCAAGTGTTGCCCTGATTCAATTGGAAATTATCTTCGTGAATAGTTTATACAGTACTGAAAGCAAGCTAATGGGTCTATGATTCTTCAATTCTTTAACGTCTCTTTTCTTATTGATGAGTATAATGTTGGCGCTCTTCCAGCTTTCTGCGACACTTGAAGTTATGAGGCATTGCGTATAAAGGGCCGCAAGCTTTTCAAGCAAGGTATCTCCTCCATCATTGAATAAATCGACTGCTATTCCATCTTCTCCAACAGATTTTCCCCTGGTCATTTCTTGCAAGGCCCTCCTAACTTCATCGCTAGTTATACAAGGAGTCTCAGTACCCTGTTCATCATTACTTCGAATGAAAGTAGCATGGCTGCTCTGGGGACTGTACAGATCAGTATAGAATTCTTCCGCTGCTTTTACTATGTCATCGAAATTGCTGATGATATTACCCTGCTTATATTTCGTTGGATATATCGTGCCTTGCCCTAGGACAAGTTTTGGTTTTAACCTTATGTGGTACCATCTAAACTTTTTCAGTTATTCATACACGAATTCTTACCTTGAAATAATATATTGCCCTTCAACACCTCCCTTAAAACTTCTAATCACCTTCAAAAAACAAATCGCCATCCTGGCCCTTCGACAGCGGATATCCAGCAAGGCTGTCGAAAATCAGAACTACAACTGCTGAGGGGGGGGGGGGGGGGGTATGCAAGTACTTTATGGCCTTAGATTAAGAACTAGAATAACTTATGGCCTTAGAGTAGTGCTAGTTTTCTTGTAATGCTAGTAATGATTGCAATGGGAGCAATGCTAATTTTCACAGTACACCGCGTCCAATGTAGTGCTGCAACAACATTGAAATCAGTTGCCAGGTTGGTTATATTATATACGAACGGGTAGAGATACCACACCCCAAGTCGAAAGCTGGCGTCACCGCGTCAATTTGCGCAACAGCAATCTTCCCCGGGAAAAGTATGCGGGGAGCTCTACGTGCCTCCCGTTGCTATCACAGGCGCCTTATCATCACTTATGTGGTTCGGATGCTTGTTTTGAGGTCGTTCTTTATTAAAACATATGCTGTGATTCAAATAGTGTATGCAATGTTCACTTCACTTTGCTGAGTGCTTGTATCATCTGCATTACAGGGCTTTGAGCCATAGTGGCTCAAAGCCCTAATGAGCCATTAGTGGCTCATACCCCCTCTTAAGGGGGTATGAGCCACTAATGATGATAGTTTCATGTGGATGGACGCGAAAAAAATCCCGGGATCCTAGCCATAGACAGCTTCGCTGTAATAGCTGGCCTCTTTGTCACTCTTTGGCACGGCAATTATTTGAGGAACAAGCAAGGACACAAGAACAAATCAGTTTTGAAAATGCTGCCATCGCAAAAAAAAAAAAAACGTTTTAGAGCCGCTATTCTTTGAAATATGCAGCTTTTTTCTCATTATATTTTAGTTTTTTTTCCCGAGTTTTCAGCGCATAAGGTTACTCAGCCTTTGCTGACATTTTCATAACGTTTAGTGCTATTGGGGCCTAGAGCTAGAGCTATTGGGCTAGCAACAATGCAATATTGTCATGCATGGTACTGTGTTCCAAACTTTCAAATGAAACGGCTATTGTAACTCAGCGTTTGGTCATGTTTTCAGGACCTTTTCTGCTTTTGTGCCCGACAGAGCAATTTAGCGACAATGCCTTGTTGTTATGCATGCTACTGCGTTGCGCACAATCAAAGGAAATTATGACGTCAAATCGAGAGTTGGGGTCTCCGCTAGTGATTCCATTGTTCATTTAGCTACCGAACACGGGAAAAATAGCCAAGTTTTCAACGGTGGATTTGCCTTTTTTTTACCATTCTGCGACTGTCGCTTTCAATGCTGAGATTTAAGGCAGAACTCAGCTTTACATGCTCTTCTCCGTGAATAAACTGCTTTTTTACTTTCCCTGTACTGCGTGAAAGAGCAAAGATGGCGCTGTGTAGCTACGAACACGGGTATACCTGGATCTTAATATTGTTGGCTCACATACTCTGACTTCCGCTTTCTGACCCGTATTACACGCCTTGAACTTGGTGACAGAAGTGACGTGGGTGCCATGGCTTCCACAATCTTCCGCTTTAGTGAAATTAATATTTTAATGATCATGTTGGGCGTGTGAATGTGAAGGTCGTCTGCCTATCTTAAAGATGTTCGCACCCGCGAGATAAACGTGAAATTTTGAACAAACGGCTTAACATTCATGTCACCGTCATCTCGCTGTTTAAGACTATATACACAAGAACAGCTGCATCAAAACAGGATGAGTGGTAGATGCATAAATTAAAAAAAAGTGATCATCGCGCGTAACACGTGAACAATATTCTTCGGAAGATACATTCAAGGATTGATTCTAATTTCTGTTTGCATGCTATTAAAATCCAAGTAAAAAGTGCCACTTGTGTCTCTATGTTTTCACAATAGGCATAGATTTGGGAGGGTACTTTTATGTAAACGTGCTTGCTGTGCTTAAGCAACAATTGTTAGGCTTATTGCTTATTATTGGAAAATAAAAATCTGCAACATAAGACATTGTAGTTGCATACTGAGCGTTAGCTTAGATAACTGCATTATAACCAGCCTCTATATAATAACATGAAAGTATGTACATGTAACTCTGTTAAAATACTCTTATGTCAACACTTTATGGAATATTTTATTGATACACCAGCGTCTCCAGTGTCTGTCTGGGAGCCCGGAGCTTTGTCAAATCGAAGAAGTTTTCGGTATTTTTCCCGGTTTTCCTTTTTCACCTTGTGTATATTTAGTGGTGAAAATAAAACATGATGATGTTGATGGTTTAGTTGAAGGCTACGCGCAGGTGACGTGGTGGACACAAACTCCTCGCAGAGAGTTAACATGATGTTCGGCGTTAGGCTAAGGAATGTGCCCCTAATGAAAAATAAAACATGCATTAGCAAGCATATGTTTAGTAAGTCATCTCGAGATATTTTGGGAGAGCAGGGAATGAGGGCTATAAGATCCCAGAGAATTTTTGCTGCTCTTCACATTAAAAATGTATCTGGCTTTTCAGAATTAGTCAGCTGAAATATTTTTTATTTAATTGAGACAGTGCGTAATTATGCCGCAACCAATTGCAAACTATAGATGTTGCTTGATTAAACGGCGTTTGGGAGCTATGCAGCTGCTTCATGTCAACTGTTCTAGTTTGTATACGCAACGCCCGTTTTATATGGCGAGTCGTTTGCTTGTTTTTAGGTCTTGTTACTCCGCCTTGTCAATTTAACAATTTTAAGGCAATCTTGTAGTATTTCTTGTCTCATGACCTACTCAATGGCAATATAAAGGTTTCTAAACAAGTTATTGGAGAACCCGTAAGGTTAAATGAAGTCGGCGCAGCACTCTAGAAGGAATGTGAAAGAAAGGAGAAAAATAAAGATTAACGTCGGCTCATGCTAATTGAGACTGTTTCGCTACATGACACAGTTTCACCAACAATTAGATTCTTTGAAATTTTAGGACAAACGAATATTTTCTTCGAACTAAACACTTGTTTCAAAACGTCAACCCTGTTTTTTCCAGAACTTTATTATTGACATTATCTTGTTATGTGAACGCAAATACTCATTTCTTGTAAACATTTCATTAAAAAATCTTGTGTACTGTTTCTTTTTGTGCAGACATGTGCAATGAATTATAATGGTTTAAAACATCATAATGATCATCATCACCAGCCTATATTTATGTCCACTGCAGGACGAAGGCCTCTCCTGCGATGTCCAACTACCCCTGTCTTGCTCTAGCTGATTCCAACTTGCGCCTGCGAATTTCGAGTAAATGCCTGCCAAGCAAATTTGTTTCATGCTTCGAACTTTGTGGTTATGACTGCTAGCCTGATATCTATATTCAACAATGTTTTATCCGCATGAATGTATATTTTCGCTGGTTTATTAGTTCAACCATCCCAAGTTGCCTGATTCAGTTATCTTTACAAGAGAAAACTAAAGAATCAATTCCCAGATATAAATGTTTGATTTTTCCGAAGCGCGCAGCCACGTATCTTAAATTTCAATCAATCTTGGGCCACTCGCTATGGCCCTTCGTTATGAAGCCCTCGGTATGAATCTATTCCCGAGCAATCCAGCGTAATGAACCCTCTTCTACAAGCGGTAAAGGATCCTTAAGTGTATTTACTTATGACTCGTACATGGTACATATGCCTTTCCTCACCACTCTTTCAATGACAGACATCCAACACCACGTTTGTCGTGGCGACATCACTCCTTCGTTGCGTAATAGCACTTCAAGTGCGCGTTCACATGAAGTGGTATTTACATTACCGCAAAGCTGGTATACGGTGTATTGCAGAACATTCAGTTATTTATTTATTTAGAAATAAAAACTTTTTTTAATTTAAATTTTAACTATTTCGCGTACTCTCAAGGCCAGATGGCGTTCCAGAAAAACGGTAAAGAAAAAAATACATATGCAGTTTGTTCAAGATAAAGCCTTGTAAACAGCAGATTCGAATTTGTCAGAGTCCTGGATAATAGCAATGGTGGCAGGAAGGTGGTTCCAATCAGCGCTTCTCCTAGGGATGAAAGAATCGCTAAACATATTCGTAAGGAAGGCAGGAACTTCTAGTTTATACTTTATAACCTGAATGAAGTGTACGGGGATGGAGCAAAAATAGTTGAAACGTTCTTATAGCAGGTTTCAATTTTTTTCATTGCTGGGGGCTAGGTTTGTATTTGGGCAATTTCATGAATGCACGTTTTGAAACTAACAGCAGGCCTAAACGGACGCGCCTTAAATTTACACCTGAACAAGAAATCATTAGCGCCCGCTTTCATGTTTCCTACTTCCTCCAAGTAAGTCTACGTTTCCACGCTGTGCTAGCACCCCCCAGACTTCAACGAACTCGACGAGCAACATATTCTACTCATATTCTGTTCGAGAACAAATTAGTCGTATAACCTTCGGCTTCGTCTAAATTCCACATTATACGTCACACAGATGTAAATCTTTATGTGGAAGAGTGAGACGGTATAGCAGTACGAAATATGGCTGGTAACAGTATTACTAAAAAACTAAACCGGTGTTTCGGATATGTAATTATCATAAAATTCAGGTATCAATGTAAATAACAGAACACAAACAAAAAAGTCACAGGCCTGCGCGGCACACGCAGCACAGTCACAGCGTAAGCTGGTGGAGCGGCTCAAGACTAACTCCAATTTCGGCACAACGCACAACAGTGTCTTCGCGGCATCATCTCTTCGCCTATTTTTGACGAGAACGATGTCAACTGTCCGCCCAGCGTCGACGGTGAGCTGCGGCTTGTAATGCTGTCTGCACAGCAGTCTGCATAGCCCGATGATGCCTGGTTGTAGCCGCGCACGTAGCTCTATGATTCGCTTCTTCAGCAGCGGTTCGTCCTTGCGAGGAGACTCCATAACGTGTACGGAAGAGATATCAAGAATACGTGGCGCACATCTCACATCGGGATTGCATTGATTGCGCGCCTCGTTTGAATCGCATCTCGTCGTCTGCGCCTGCGCACGCTGCGTTTGCAGGCGCCTTAACTAGATGGCGCCCCCATGCTGATGGAGGCTCGCGTCATCTTCGCCTGCCTAGGGCGCGTTTATTGGGCATTTTACCGCTGCCTGATAGCAAGCGCTTGCATGGCTCAGTGGTAAAGTATCCGGCTCCCGCACAGCGCGCCTGGTTTCGTACACGGCGGGGACCGGGTACTTTTTTTCGCATCTCCAGCGATAGCGGTTACGGTCACCAGTGGCAGCGGCGGACCCCGTAGCGAACCGAAACTGCTATTGCAATGAGCCCATAACAGCTTACGCCGTAAAAAGGTGTTAGAGTTGTTGTCTCTAAGAGAAGGCAAGTACTGACGTTATTGTCGCTGTGGTGAAACAATGAAATGGTGAGTTTAATTCCCGTAATCTCAGTCCAATTATCTCCAGCAGTTTTGGGAAAGCTGCGAATATAGGACAGTCTGTGAAGTCATGTGAATACTGTGCAGGTGAAGCTGTAGCCAAGAGATGGGGCAGATTTAGATGCGCCTGGACGTTGTTATTACTATGTACTAGTATCACTCATGTTGCAGTGTGATGCAAATGCCAAAACAGGTTTCATAGGTGTTTTTTTTTTTCAATCATGGCTGTTTAAAGCGGCCCGTGAGTTCTTGTTTTGTGTTGTTATTGTTTCGGACATTTCTTATACTTGTTGTCGCCATAAATTAAAAAAAAACATCGTTATAACTATATGGGTCTACCGCAGGTAGCGAAAGTGGGTAATAACAAAAAGGACACACTGTGTAGGCGGCGGGAATTGCCAAATCCAAACCACGTCACAAGAGTTCCACCAGGGCAGCCACCCGACGTATAGTTGGCTGCACCATAAATGCGCTGGGTATGTGCCACCTTTAAAGACCACCTTTTACGCCAACTCTTTAGAGAGCTGCGCTATGAACGCACTGGGTATGTGCATTTTTCAATGAATGACTCGCCAACTTGCGTCACTGAGTATGTGCCAGTGAGTGCGCGGCAAGCGATGCAACGATTTTTAGTGTTCGCAGGCACCGGCGCGCCACTATACTTGTCTCGGAGGCCACGCTCGTACTTCTCGGCAGTGCCACCAGATGCCGCCACGCGTCAACAAAGAAGCGCCATAGAGGCGGCGGGTTTCTCACGACGTGTTGATGAGCGTTCACACGCGCCGACACGCCATGCATTTCGGAGGCCTGAGCCCAGTATTCGCGGCAGCGGGGCTAGGTGGCAGTGAGTGTACTTAGGTAAGCGCGAAGGAGGAGTGCCGTGGCAATAAACGCCTCATATGTTACTCGTTTTGACGGTGGCACTATGTTATGCTAACTGATTCTATGCTGATGCATTAGCTTTGACAGTCATCGTGAGCACTTTTTTTACCTCCTTTTCTCAAGCTGATGTGCGGCGTAGCAGAACGAAAACTAGCTTCTGGCTATTCTCCCTACCTTTTTCTCCATTTTTCTCTCTTCGAACTAATGTGCTAGCCCGTATGTTGATGTGTTTCGACTACAAGATATGTTTTCCCCACAAATTTATATTTTCATTAGCTCCTAGCAATTTTTTGCACTAGCAATTACATGAAAACTCCAAGCGCATTTTTGCCGTCGCCGTCGCTGTGAGGTTCGGTTTAATGTCCAAACACGATAACATCGTCGCCGCGCACCGTACGCTTAATGTGCGAATGAAAGCTTGCGACAGTTAGCCGACGATCGCTGCTTATTGTCGCGCGCGCGAGGGAGAAAAGCAGGGCGGAAGCGCGCATCTTCAGTCGTGCGCGAGGCACGGTGGGGAGGCGAGGAAAGGGGGGATGGGCGTTCTACTCCGGCGGCGGCTCCTTACGGCGCGGGCGCCGTATTTTGAAAGCAGCTTCGATATGGAAAAAGTGCAATTAGTGCCTGTAGCTTCGTATGCGCTGTGCTTTCGACGTTCGCGTTGAAGCGAGATCAGGCACGAAGGCCAATTTTCTCGCTGCTGCAGCCTCGCCTCCTCACTCCAGCGTTTTGACAGCGAGTTTCCGTGGTCATCGAGCCAGATGCGTTCATGTTTACCTGTGCATACGTTACACCGTGCTCGTTAATTTAGTTAGCAAGCGAATGTTTACATAATTATAGGGCCAATCAACCTACTATCGTTAGTTCATGTAGTTGTCTACTAATTTGCTATCGCAATCGATGGTTCGCCTTTCGGGTGAAACTGTGACAAAACATCCTATAATCAATTGTTGTGGCAGCCGTAGAATGTTTGCTCTGTAGACATTATTTAACTACTGTTGCAATTCAGTTTTACAATTGGAACACGTGCCCTAACCTAATAAGTTAGGAATTTATTAAGCGAACTCGTAAATTTTGCTATTTGAAGGTGTGATTGCTCATTAAGGTAGCTTGTGCCCATTACACAGAGAGAGAGATAATTTATTTGAAGGAAGGCAGAGAGGTCGGCCTGAGCTAGCATGCTCTAGCCTGCTACTCTGCACAGGGGGAGGGGGGAACGGGGACATAAAGGCTGAATGAGGGGTGATGATGAATAGAAGAAGGATGTACAACGCTAAAGGCAAGTTCAGCATCCTCATGGCTATCAACGAAGTCCAAAAAGGTCCTTCAAAAGTGTCATCTACCTCCCAGAGCATGGACGGAGTCACGATACAATTGAATACAATTGAAAGTTCACAAAAACTCGCCGCGAAGAAGCTTGTGTATGGGCTTCTCCTGCGTGAGCAGCACAGGTGCCAAGCAAGGTAATTAAATTATGTAAAGAGCAGCGATCAGCTGCTCCAGTACGGCGAGGACATGCACGGCGCTTTTAGCGGCCGGAGTCTGGAGACCACAGAGAATCACGCGCATTGATTCTAGCAGGCAGTTCAGCATTTTTTCAACGCTTTCTTTGTCATTCTTTTCAGCTCCTTGCTTGCCTATAGGGTCATCGGCTTTACTAGCCCTAGAATCACTTCTTGACGTAGAGGAACACTATGGCATGGTATCGTGCCCGTGGATCTACTGGGCAGCGAAGGCCACTCCGTGTCGGTGCCACCCAAGGGCGACGAATGTGCGCCCTGTACTCTCGGAGATCCTGAATTTGCTGTAGGGCGGTTACCGTCTTCGATGCCGGCACAGGCAGAGGTTGTCGAGGCCCCTGCGCCCCAGAATCCGGTTATCCTGAAGTCATTGGATGGCGCTTCTTACGCGAGCGTTGTCTGTCTCGGCGAACAGATTGAGCAGCCTGTCTATGGGAAGACTTGTTTTTTTGCCATTTTCCGGAGAATACGAACTTCCTGCTGCATCTTCGGGCAATCCTTCGACGTTGCTTCGTGAGAGCCAGGACAGTTGGGAGATTTCAATGAAGGTGCATCACAGTCGGCGGTATTATGTTGCCCACCGCAACGCTGGCAGGTCACTTGATTTCTGCACACAGCGCTTACGTGACCAATCTTGAGACATTTCCGACACTGCAGAGGCCCCGGGACGAATAGTCGGACGTGGTCTATCACGTACCCCACTTTGACAGTCATTGGCAATGTTGACGAAGCAAATACGAAGCATTACACAAACCGTACTTGAAAGCAGGTAGGTGGAAACTGTTATAGGCAATAAAAAATTTAAAAAACAATGTCGAGGTTGAAAAAGAGATGCGGAGCGAAACCGCTGTGGAAATTTCTTTATTGTACTTTTCAATATTGCTTGCGAAGAACGCTCGTCTTGTTCGCCGACCAATTCCAAGTATACGGCACCTGGAAAATAAGGACATACTTTCACCGCAAATCTGTTCTCGAGTCATAAACTTGTGGCAGGCGAATATGCCCATCTGATGTATGACTATGAAGGAATGACGTCGATTGAACGACCACGATTGTGTGAAGACGAATGTCTTACAACGACATACTGATATCTATAGATAGGCGACCACGGTATGCTGACAAATGCATGATGACACTGATATTACTACCCCAAAAATGACGGTGGAACGATCACGGCTGCGCAATAATGACTGTATGACGACGATAGAATAGTGTCGACGACATGACAAAAATGTCATAACGCGGTCATTGAGGATGGCAGCATGAGGACAAATATATTACGACAATCATATGAAGACTCCAGCATGACGAAAGTTGGATGACGATGCTGCGGTGACCACGCGGTAGCACCCTACGCAAGATCGTGAAGAAATTCCATTCGCTAGCCAGCACAACGCGTGATGATCCCTTACTACTTTGAACGGCCTGCCATAAAGGTAAGGGTGGAATTTTGCGTTAGCCCAAATGATGGCGAGGCATTCCTTTTCGGTCGTAGAGTAATTGCCTTCCGCTTTTCACAGCAACCGGCTAGCGTAAGCTATCACCCATTCCAGTCTCTCTTTCCTCACTACTATGACGGTACCGAGGCCTAGGCTACTAGCGTCACTGGATTTCTGTATCGGCGTCTTCGTCGAAGCGCACGGTTCGAAATGCGATTTCGCATTTCTAGTGTTTTCTTGATGCTGGTGGTCTCGCGATGAAAATATTTGACGGTCAGCGGTGGGTTTCATATCATTCCGGCGAATAGTTCTTGCTTTGCACCACACATGAGTATGCGAACATTCTTCTACTCGGACATTTCCGGGTCGGCGTGGCGTAATAGACCGCTCATTTTTTCCCGTAAAGATTACAACGTTCGCGTTAGGTATCTGCGCTAGGGCTTCAAGTATAACTTTAGCCCTTTATTTTCGCTCAATGCTTGTGAAGGTACGCAGGAAGTTACTGCGGAACAGGTCCCACGTACTATTATGATGATGATGATATGTGGTTTTTCGTGGCGCAAGGGCCACGTGTGGCCAAAGAGCGCCATGACTGATAATGCTGTGTTAAGCGCCGATTGATTAGTTGCGATGATAGGATGTAACATGGCTGTAAAGTGGCCTAAAATCAATCGCTATCGTAGAAGCGTAAAACGATATATAGTATAAAATTATGACAGTGATATGTGGAGTGGTCTATGGGTACAGTACAAATGACAAGTGATCATGAGGCTAAAATGCAAGAATATGGAGATAGCACGGAAGCCTCCTTAAGGCCTTTGAGCCCAAAGGCTGGCAGGCAGGTGCTTTCTTTATTGCAGCTACCGCAGCAGAAAACCTCTGTTAGGAGGCCGTGCTACGGATTTCCTGGGGCTATAACATGAAAACTGTGTACATTTTTTAAAAATTCGAACAAGGATTGATAGTTAAAGAGAGATTTTATACCTAAGATCATTTGAGGGTGAAGTGGAATTTGCTGTCGCTGTGGTAATGGAAAATGTTTTTTTCCTATTAGCATTTAAATCAGCGCATTGCAGCAGGACGTGAAGCACGGTAAGTGGCTCACCACATTCATCACACGTGGGTGGATCACCACCGGACAAGAGGTAAGCGTGTGTACTGTATGTGTGTCCTATCCTAAGTCTGCAAAGTGTTACTTCTGTGCGGCGGTTCTTTGATACCGGCGGCCAGTTGCCAAGATACGGCTTGATAACGTGTAGTTTATTTTCCGTTTCTCTATCCCACAACCGCTGCCAGTAAGCCCTGAGCTTTTTCTTTAGGGCGGGCTTGAGGTCCATTGCAGGAACAGTCGTGGAAGTGTTGGCAACGTTCGCGTGGACGGATGTGGCTAGCTGGTCGGCCAATACGTTTCCTTCAATCTCTCGGTGCCCCGGCACCCAGCATACCACGATATGTTGCTTGGACGCATAAGTGGTGCATAGTACTGAGTAAAGGGATAGAATTACAGGATTTTTATATTTTTTGACAGTTTTTAAAGCGTTTACGACGCTCAAAGAGTCTGTGTATATTACTGCCTTTGGGATATTAAATTCTTTAATGTGTTTAACGGCGACCAATATCGCGTGGGCCTCTGCTGTGAAAATACTTGTGTTGGGGTGCAGAACACCGGCATCCGAAAATGATGGACCGACCGCTGCGTAAGACACACCGGAATTACACTTCGATGCATCTGTAAAAAATTCAGGAGAGGAGTATTTGTGCTGTAGTTCGAGGAAGTACATTCGGATATGCGCGACAGGTGCACGCTTTGTAATAGCTACAAAAGATGTGTCACAGTGTATAAGTTGCCACTGCCACGGCGGGGGCCGTATAGCAGGGGGCATAAGGTGGTATTCAAACAGTGGAACCCTTGTTTCTTCAGCTATGTCTCTAACACGCAGTGAGAAAGGCTGTGCCACTCTGGGCCGGTTGCGAAATAGTTGAGAACTGGACAAATCATGTATGGTGGAATACGCGGGCTGCTCACTGTTTGCGTTCACTCTCAGAAAATACATGAAAGACGAATATGTTCTCTGCAGATGAAGTGACCACTCATCCGATTCAACGTAAAGGCTTTCCACTGGGCTTGTTCTAAAGGTGCCTGTGGAGAGGCGAATGCCTAAGTGGTGGACAGGGTCCAGCATCTTCAGAGCAGTTGGAGTAGCCGACTGGTAAACTATGGCTCCATAATCTAGTCGTGTGCGTACGAGGCTTTGATACAAGTTCATAAGACATTTTCTATCACTACCCCAGGTTGTGCGTGACAGCACCTTTAAGATATTCATTGTTTTCATACATTTGTTTTTAAGATACTTTATGTGCTGTACAAAGGTTAATTTTGCGTCTAAAATTATGCCCCAAAATTTATATTCCCTGTTTACAGGCAGACGCTCACCATGCAACACAATTTCAGGATCAGGGTGCAGGCCTCTTTTTCTAGAGAAAACTACACAGGTGCTTTTTTGTGGGTTCAGTCTGAACCCGTTCTCATCAGCCCATTTGGAGACCTTGTTGAGACCAAGCTGGACCTGTCGCTCACAGATTGCGAGAGAACTTGATTGAAATCCTATCTGCACATCATCAACATATGTTGAATAGAAGATGTTACGTGGTATGTATAGACGAAGAGAATTCATTTTTACTATAAAGAGCGTGCAGCTGAGCACCCCGCCCTGCGGCACTCCAGTTTCCTGTAAAAATTTCCGTGACAACACATTGCCCACTCGAACACGGAATGCGCGATTAGACAGATAACTTTCGATAACATTGAACATATTACCGCGTATACCTAAGTGTGAGAGGTCTCTCAATATCCCAAACCGCCACGTAGTATCATAGGCTTTCTCCATATCAAGGAATACAGATAAGAAAAACTGCTTATGAACAAAAGCTTCACGGATACGTGTCTCGATACGTATGAGGTGGTCACTGGTGGATCGGCCCTCCCGAAAACCGCACTGGTATGGGTCGAGCAATTTGTTTGATTCGAGGAAGTGTAGTAAGCGACAGTTAATCATTTTTTCAAATACTTTGCAGAGGCAGCTTGTTAACGCTATAGGTCTGTAACTTGATACAGAGGAAGGATCCTTTCCGTGCTTCAGAATTGGAATTATAATAGCCCCCTTCCAAACAGAGGGGATCTCGCCGGAAAACCATATAACGTTGTAAAGGGAAAGGAGGGTTTTTTGTGTTTCGAAGGGTAGTTGTTTCAGCATATCATATATTATGCGGTCTGAACCTGGGGCCGATGTATTACAACAGTTCAGTGCTGCCTGCAGTTCTGCTATGCAGAATGGTTTGTTGTACGCCTCACTTCCCGCACATTTTCTTTCTAACTTTTGTTGCTCTATTCGTGTTTTGTACTTTCGAAAGGTTTCGGAGTAGTGTGAGGAGCTCGATATCTGTTCAAAATGCGCACCAAGAAAGTTAGCTTGATCTTCTAGGCTTTCTCCGTGGCTATTTACTAAAGGCAGGGAATACGTTTGTTGCCCGTTAACTTTCTTCACTCTATTCCAGACTTTTCTCTCATCTGTGTACGAGTTTATGCTTGATATAAATTTTGCCCAACTCTCTAGTCTTGCTTGTCGGCGCGTTCTCCTTGCCTGGGATTTGACATGCTTAAAGTTTTCCAGGTTTTCTGCTGTTGGAGAATCGCGAAGCAGCGCCCACGCTTTGTTCTGGTTCCTCCATGCTTGCCTACATGCATCGTTCCACCAGGGAACACGCCGCTTGGAGCCGATGCCGCTCGCTTGAGTAATACATTTGCAGGCGGCATCAAGTATAAAAGCTGTAAAATATGTAACCGCATCATCTATGGTTAGACCGGACATCTCAGTCCACGTTATATGAGTAAGAGCTCGGTACCGTTCCCAATCGGCTGAGTCAACCTTCCACCGAGGGACCTGCGGGGGGAGTTGATCTTGTTTCGGCGTACTCAGGATTATTGGGAAGTGGTCACTCCCATACGGGTTATTAAACACATTCCATTTAAAATAGGGTAAAAGCGTCGGCGATAAAATGCTAAGATCTATGGCAGAGTATGACTTGTTAGCCAGGTTAAAATACGTGGGCTCCTTCGTATTCAAGAGACATGCTCCAGAGGAAAAAAGCAGCTGTTCTATAACGCGACCTCGCGCATCACAGCGTGAATCGCCCCACAAACTACTGTGTGCATTAAAATCACCAAGTATCAGATATGGCTCTGGGAGCTCATCTATTAATGATTCTAGGTCACGTCTGTGAAGCTGATAATGTGGTGGTATATACAATGAGCAGATGGTAATGAGCTTATTTAAAAGAACGGCTCGAACGGCCACTGCCTCAAGGGCCGTTTGGAGCTTCAAATGCTGACACGCTACACTTCTATCAGCAATGATGGCTACACCGCCAGATGATGCGACAGCATCCTCGCGGTCTTTCCGGAAAGTCATGTATTGTCGGAGGAAGTTGGTGTGTTTGGAAGTTAGATGTGTTTCTTGCACACACAGCACTTTAGGATTAAACTTACAGATAATTTCTTGGACGTCATCTAGGTTTCTTAATAGTCCTCTAATATTCCACTGTATGATGTTGTCCATGTCGGGAAAATAATGTGCTGTGTGTCTCAAAAGGGAGGAGAGTGACTTACTTTACAGAGCCTTTGTTAGGCCCTGTAATTGGTGTTTTGTCTTTTTTGGAGCGGTCAAGGGAACCTCGCCGCTCCTTCGGCGCTACTAGCGCCGTTTGGCTTGGACTGGTGTCCATAGCCTCTTGCGAGGCACTGGACACCCGCTCCAGAGAGCGATGTGTGCGTCGCGTAGACTTCATCTCGAGCGACGAAGTCTTCGTCCCCACCGGACCGGAGGTCGACAGGACCCCTGAGGACTCTGTGGTGCCCTGGCTGCTGCCGGTGCTTGTAGAGGCCACTGGTGTGGACACTTTGAGAGATGGCAGGGCAGCGTTGGCTGCTCCCACCTTAGGGGCGGGTGGCGTTAGCCTCGGCACGCTAGGCGTGGTCCGGGCTGCTGCCAGAGGCCGTTGCGGTGCCGCCCCCCGTTGCACCACTTCGGCGAAAGATGTTTTGAGCAAGAATAACGAGGAGATACGTTGTCGTGCTTCACGAAATGTTATGTTCTCCTTCACTTTTACAGTAATAATTTCTTTTTCTTTCTTCCAGGCTGGACAAGCTCTGGAGTATGCAGGGTGACTGCCGTCGCAGTTCGGACAATGTACCTCGTCATTATTGCAATCGTCAGAAGAGTGACCGGTTGTGCCGCACTTTGCGCACATAAGCTGCCCTCGGCAGCTCTGTGATGCGTGACCAAATCTTTGACATTTGAAGCAACGTCGTGGGTTCGGAATGTAAGGTCGAACATGAAGTTTTACGTAGCCGGTTTCAAGAGTCTCGGGTAAGGTAGTGGAACTGAAAGTGAGAATTAAATGCTTTGTTCGGATTTCGTTGTCATTTCGTCTGATTGTGATGCGCTGCACATGGATTACCCCTTGGTCCTTCCATCCATCCAAGAGTTCTTCTTCATTCAATGTCATCAAGTCTTCGTCTGATACTACGCCTTTGACTGTGTTCATAGTTCGATGTGCGCTTACAGAAACAGGGATGTTACCAAAGGCTACGAGGTGTGCGAGTCTGTTGTATTGTTTTTTTCTTTTATTTCGAGGGGCAGATCTCCACTTGCCATCTTTTTAACACGAAAGTGTTTTATGCCGGGGTCCACCAAGACTTCACTGACGTATTTCCGTCACGGAAATACGTCACGGAAATACGTCACGGAAATTTCCGTCACGGAAATACGTCACACGAACATACACGAACATAATACAAAGAAAGAAACCAGAAGAAAAAGTTCCACAAACATGCAAAATTTGGAAATCGAACCCACGACCTCTCGGTCCGCGACGATAGATCGCCGAGCGTTTAACCCATTGCGCCACAAACGCATTTGCAGAGAGCTACACAGACGCGCCTTATATATCTAACACTCCTCCGTGTACCCGCGCTCTTGCTCGGGGCGGTGCCGCCGCCTACGAGCAGAAAAGAGAAGTACTGCATTATGACACTAACGCGCACCGACAGTGAACGCTTCGGTGGTCTCAGCACTACGACGCCTCGATGCCAGCATTCGAAGGGACGCTGGCATCAAGAAGCACTACCAACGCGTTCTCGCAGAAGCACTACTAGGTGGCGTTCACCGTACTCAGCACAGTGGAGCGTGGCCTCCGCAATTAGCTCTGAAAATGTTTCTGAAGTTGATCGCGGAGGCTGCAATTACGACGCGCTGTACGCGCTGATTTGACTCGGTGACGATTCAGTTACGTGCTTTGTCTTGCGCGTTGTATTAGTGTGTCAGTTACGTGCTTCGTCTTTCGCGTTGTGCTAGCGTGTGCAGCGTAGTGCAGCTTCTTATGCACGACGGTTGCTCATGGTCATCGACGTTGGTAGTCGTGACGGAGGAGATGTGCCACCAGGCGTCAGCGTGGGTGCATCAACGCCTAAGCGCGCTTTAGCCACAAAACACCAATAGACATTATATATCAATGGGCAATAAACATTACACTACTTCTGTGAAGACACGTTTCACTTTCGTGTTCTATACCGATTCCTATATAAGAGGGATCAACCACATTTTTTTACCTTATAACCAGCTCCAATGGTCTCTTTCAGGCACTTGGCCACAAGAAATGGCGAAATTGCTCTAGCTTTTGTTGATTGTTCACAGTGAAGGACGTGGAATTTCGGGAAACTTTCTTTGTTTTTGGGCAAGAATAGCGAGGTTGCATCGGTGCGTACCCTTTTCGTGGCACGATCGGTTGAGAAAGGGTTTGGCGATCCCATGGAAAGAAATTACTTATTCGGCAACGGCGTCTGCCACCCACCACGGAGCCCAACAAGGGGACGTGGCAGAACATGAAAACAAGTCTGCACAGCGCCAGCAGTATGCCGTTACTATAACCCAATATGGTATACCCAAGGTAGGACAGCCACACCAGGTTAACCCTTGCCGCCAGGAAAAGTCGAAGTGAATAGAAAAAATGAGAGGACAGGACAGATTAAAAGTGGAAGGGAAAGACGAAGATGAGGGTAGAGAGAGATAGGAAAAGACGACTACCGGTTTCCCCCGGGCGGGTCAGTCCGGGGGTGCCGTCTACGTGAAGCAGAGGCCAAAGGGGTGTGTTGCCTCCGCCGGGCGGCCTTAAAGGTCCAAACTCCCAGCATCGGCTCAACCCCCAGGATCCCCTTTTCCCCGGACACGGCTAAGCCACGCACGGTTAGGCGCGGGAGGGTCCAACCCTCATGTGCTCGGGTCCGTGGTGTCGCAACACACCAAACCCCACGTACTATGGGTGGACTCCCGGTTCTTGAACCATGTCATCGGGGCATCTTCCAAGAAGTACACATGGCATAACTTATCCTCGGAGGTCCAGGTGTTGAAGGCTGAAATCCCCTTGAAAGTCTCAAGCCAGGTTTCAGAATTCTCCGACAAAGCTCCACGGAAGGTAGGTGGCGCCTTGGGTTGTTGAAGCACGGTGGGGGACGCTGCGGCTGCAATTGCGGTTGCTGACTTGGCGACGATCTTCCTGTTCGTCTCAGCCGTGCTCTGGGGGCAGTCCTCGCAGCATGCGGCTAGCTCGCCCGTCCTTGGCGACGTTGGTGTTGTGTTCAGGGGTCGGGCTTGAATGAAGGCTTTGCGGGGGCTTCCGGTACATGAAAGCAGAAGCACTTACAACCGATGTCACGTGGTGGTAACAATCAGGAACACAGTAGCAAAACTGTGAATGGCGCAACTAATTCTTTGTTGGGCGAACCTGTACCCATAAAAACAGGCTACACTTAAAGCACAACGTTAGGGGCGAATACGGTCAGCGATCGTCGGAAATCTGATCAGTGGGTCAAGTGCGTCGGCTTTCATACATGAGTCACCGAAGGTTCCAGAGTAATCGCTGGTGCCCGTGTGTCTTCTATAAATTACTACACAATTCGCGCCTTGCATAGAATCGGATTACACAAGGTTCGGTGACAACATACAGCGGATAGAACCATCGATAACATTAGAAAAACTTCCGATACACGCTGGCGCGTCCTGCGCTGAGCGAGAACATTGGTTAGACGGTGAAAAGCAGTCATCCGATAAAGATACACAAGTACACGTGTCAATATCTTGTTTTGATAAAGAAGTACACGAGTGAAACCAGCAATTACTACAGGCATTCACCGAGTCCGGTAGATGGCTAAAAAACACAACGGAACTTTCACGCTAGCTGAGTAGATTGCAAACCTTTCTACCGAGTAAATTTGCAACTCCATTTCATCGTAGAACTATAGTAATCGTTCTTGGCAGCACGCTAACCAAAGTGTTTTAACTTATTCCTGCTTGCGCTCAGTTATTGGAGCGACCCAGACAAAGCATTTTAGCAAAAGAACGACCGGGATTAGACCCCGATCCAGACATCTGAGTCGTTCGTCATCTGGTAGCAACTGAGCGAGCAGTGCTGGTGGCCGCTGCGCGTGGTAGGCGCACCTTCTTTATTTGAAACAATCTGGAGGCGGACAAAATTGCTAAAGGTTGCCGGCTTCCAGAAGGTAAACTTTTTGGACGGGAAGACTTATCACGGAGCCGGACGGCAGCTTCCGGCAGCACGCTCGAGTGCCGCCGTCGCGTCACGGAAGCAGTTCCGTCACCCGGGTCAGCTTCTATACTGGATAACCCGCCACGGTGGCTCAGTCAGCTAAGGCGTTGCGCTGCTGAGCACGAGATCGCGGGATCGAATCCCGGCCGCGGTGGTCGCATTTCAATTTCGATGAAGGTGAAATGCAAAAATGCCCGTGTGGTTGCGTTGTAGTGCAAGTTAAAGCACCCCAGGTGGTCCAAATTAATCCGGAGCCCTCCAATACAGTGTGCCTCATAATCAGAAGTGGTTTTGGCTCGTAAAACCCCAGAAAGAAGAAGAAGCTTCCACAGGATAGGCGGCGAATCGTCATAGTGCATTAGGACGACGTCTCCAACTTGAAGACGTGGTGGTAACTTCGGTGTCCCCTCGTGTGCACAGCGCAGAAGCAGCAAGTACACTATTGCATGCATAAGTGCAAACACTGAACGCTAACAACGGGTCACTGAGCAAGCACATTGAGCGGCACCTCAACTGATGGCAGGAGCAGCTCAAGTGACATCCTGAACATCAATACAGATGGTGAATTGCTGATCGATCAAGGTGATCGTCGGAGTAGCAATGTCTCTGTTGGCTGGTATGGCAACGATCAGCATAAGGTCCTGACGTTGCCTGTGGTAGGCTTTGCTCTGCGAGTTCTAAATACGAGTCCTTTGGGCTGTCGGAAATGTCTCAGGCATCGACATGTGTCTAACGCTGGCTTGTCGTCATTCGCATTTCGACTCGTTGCTACATCGGCAGTAGCCTTCCTTCGCAGGTGCCCTTGAGGCTCAACGTAGCATTTGAGCAATGAGTATGTTTCCGCTTGTGTTTACTGCACCGTTGTGCACCTGCGTTCATTCCGAAAGGGCGGAGCTTGTACACCTGCTTCTTGACGTAGTTGGCTATTGTCATGCTTGTACTCGTCGTTGAATTACCGTCCGGAGTACGTGAAACCATCCCTGGAAATGTCCTTGAGCCTCGTCTGTTACGCTTGGACAGCCTTGTAGAAGGTAGAAATTTCTTTGCTTTAGGAGACTTCGTCGGCGCATCGTCTCTGGGAGGCTTTCCAGTACCAAAGACTAGAGACGTGCTTTGTACAGTTGAACCTTGGGAGAAGTCGAGGAGGGTTCCCTGGAACGTCCATCCAAAACAGGCTTCCATGGCAGTAACTTGAGGCAATATTCGAAACATCTGGCCAGTTACAACGCCCCAGTAGAAGTCGGAGCCTATCATGATGCTGATCTCGTCCTCCCTGAAAGTCGTCGCCACGGGGCTTGCATCAGCAGGAACAAAACCAAGGTTTGTCATCATGGTGATGATCGCGCCATCCACTAGGGGACTGTTTACCTCAGAGGCTTCTGGCACTTCAAGGGCATCTATAGTGGTCTCGTTGGTACTGTGCTGACTTCGGAGTGCGATGGACACACGGTTACATGTAAGGGTGACAGGGCGATGCGTTTTCCCGAAGGTGAATAGGGCGAGGCGCTCTATGCCTTGAACCGAGCAATTATGCATACTGGAGCACCGTCCCTCCGAACAAAAGTGCGCTGACTGCCCGTGTCTAGCAGGAACCGCAGCAAACCTGACCTCACTGGTGCGACAGCCCAAGCTCTTCCTGTCTGTAGGAATACGGGCAAGAGTCCGGTAGCACTCGTAGATACAGATGTTGCTCGAGGTGGTGTGTCGATCGATTGCGGCCTGCTTGCGCGTCGCACGGACGGCGTGGACGCGTTGCCCGGACGCTTTGATAGCTCTTCACTTGGAGTAGATACATTGCACAGCGACGCCAAGTTTTGTACAGCACAGTGGGCACATTGCAAATTCCTGGCGCTTCGGCATTCACTGGCGATGTGTTTGCGCTTGGCGTAGCGGAAGAAACGCCTGCGCGCCTGAAGCTTCCTGCGTTTTGCTTCTGAAGTAAGCGACGTGGAGCATTCCTGACCTGTATGGTCTGACGCGTTGCACAGGAGGCAGATATGCGTGTACGGCGATTTACTTCAATTGATAGAGGCGCTGAAGAGGGCGGGTTTAGCTGGATGATGCAGCTGATTCACGTGGATGATGCCGCTGCCTTGCAAGTGAGCTGGCTTGGTAGGAGCGCCTTCCTCCTTCGCCTCGACTTGAATTCGTAGGAAGGTCATCAGATGTTTTACTTGCTGAGACTTGTCTTCTGTAACCACTGCCGTGTCATCGTGGTTCGACAAAGAAGCCTCCTTCAGCCGCTGACGGTACAGGATACCAAGGTCATGTGGTAAAGCCTTCATGATGACGTGTCGCAGAACAGCAGCATAATCATCTAGTGAAGACGCCAAGGCCCTCGTGTGCGCTTGTGCGGAAAGTGATCTCGTCATAAAGATTTCGAAGCTTGTCTAGATCGGCGGAACTACGAATAGGTGCCATTGCGAGTAGATGGTCCAGATGGTCATCGACCAGCATGTCGGCTCAGCCGAACAGGTCAGACAGCACCTCAATGGCGACATCATAGTTCGCCTCGGCCAAGGCTTGCCGTCTTAGCTGACCCGGGCAGGTACGTCAGCAGATAATTAATTTTTTTTTATCTTCGATAGCGAGTCATTGCTGTGAATGCTTGCCTGGTACTGGATCCAAAAGCCTTGCCAGTCGCGTCCCTTCCCCGAAAAAGTAGGGATGTGCAGCTTTGGCAGGGCAACGCGGGAGAAAGACGCCACGGGCAACACTCCGAGCGCGGCAGAAGTGGCACCTGGGTACGATGGCGAGGCAAGTTGCGCATTAGGACTCGTGTTGGAGTCGATGGAGCCAGGAAGGAGCGGTGGACGCGGCTCGGTAGCCAGTCGCACGCTTGTCTTGGTGAAGCTGAGCTTTTGTTCGTACACCGAAAGCTCTGGCTAGGTCTGCCTCCAGGTCTGCATCCGTGAGCACCTCCACCAAAATGTTACACGAACGAAGGATTAAGTACTGGCACGGCCGCTGGATAAAAAAAAAATGTGGTTGATCCCTCTTATATAGGAATCGGTATAGAACACGAAAGTGAAACGTGTCTTCACAGAAGTAGTGTAATGTTTATTGCCCATTGATATATAATGTCTATTGGTGTTTTGTGGCTAAAGCGCCCTTAGGCGTTGATGCACCCACGCTGACGCCTGGTGGCACGTCTCCTCCATCACGACTACCAACGTCGATGACCATGAGCAACCGTCGTGCATATGGAAGCTGCACTACGCTGCACACGCTAGCACAACGCGAAAGACGAAGCACGTAACTGACACACTAATACAACGCGCAAGACAAAGCACGTATCTGAATCGTCACCGAGTCAAATCAGCGCGTACAGCGCGTCGTAATTGCAGCCTCCGCGATCAACTTCAGAAACATTTTCAGAGCTAATTGCGGAGGCCACGCTCCACTGTGCTGAGTACGGTGAACGCCACCTAGTAGTGCTTCTGCGAGAACGCGTTGGTAGTGCTTCTTGATGCCAGCGTCCCTTCGAATGCTGGCATCGAGGCGTCGTAGTGCTGAGACCACCGAAGCGTTCACTGTCGGTGCGCGTTAGTGTCATAATGCAGTACTTCTCTTTTCTGCTCGTAGGCGGCGGCACCGCCCCGAGCAAGAGCGCGGGTACACGGAGGAGTGTTAGATATATAAGGCGCGTCTGTGTAGCTCTCTGCAAATGCGTTTGTGGCGCAATGGGTTAAACGCTCGGCGATCTATCGTCGCGGACCGAGAGGTCGTGGGTTCGATTTCCAAATTTTGCATGTTTGTGGAACTTTTTCTTCTGGTTTCTTTCTTTGTATTATGTTCGTGTATGTTCGTGCGACGTATTTCCGTGACGGAAATACGTCAGTGAAGTCTTGGTGGACCCCGGCATAAAACACTTTCGTGTTAAAAAAAAAAAGTTGCGGCCTGCCGCGTCGGGCGCGCTGCTATGGGAGCGAACATGACGGCCGTAGTTGCATTGTCGGCCGCTTCGCTGGGCCGAACGGCGCTAGCTGAGGGGGATGGACCGCTTCGGTGGAAGTGCTTTCCTGACGCATTTGCTATGCCGATGCCAGACTACAGCCCCCGGCCTGTAGCGCCGCGGCGGATCACACCGTTTTCGATGCATGCGGCAGGCCGCACCTTTTCTTTTTTTATTGCGATAGCAATTATATGGACACTCAAAAGCAGATTTCTGCCGTCGTCGTCGCCGTCGCCGTGAGGTTCCGTATGACGTCAATGGAGATGAAATCGTCGCCGCGCGCCGCCGAACGCTGTATGTGCGAGTGAAAGGGCGCGAGGGACGCGCGCTTTCACGGGGAGTGAACACACGGCGGAGAAAAAACGCGCGTTCTGCGCCGTGCTCCCTTAAGGGCTGCAGAAGTAGGCGTCTCTTTCCTCCTTTACAATCACCATATATGTAGAGCAAACGCGCCTTCTTTCGACGCGCGAGAGGCCGTGGGGGAGGGGGGGGAGGGGGAGGGAAGGGAGGAGATGTTTAGCTGCGGCTCCATGTGCCTATTTATATCAGAGGCTCCGGCAACAGTCACCAACGCCGCACGCATTTTGAGCGAACGCGGGCAAAACGCCGACGGCGTCGACAACAGTTCTGCGTGTTGCCGGTGCTGCTGCATGTCCAAGTTTATACAGCTGATAAAGCTAATATCATTACTCCGTATAGCTCTCTACAAATTTGCTATCGCAAGTGATGCTTCGCCTTTCAGGTGAAACTGCGACAACTTTTTATCAAGCGGCCGCGGTACTGGAGACTATTTACAAACTATATTAAAGACGATAGTCTTTCTTAGGGAACTTAAACGCTGAAAATTTGGTCTGTCTGTCTGTCTGTCTGTCTGTCTGTTTGTCTGTCTGTCACCCGATTCAGCCACCCGGCCAAAGTTGGACCACTTGCTTACCGCCCACACTACTTAAACTGGTACGGCTGTTCATACTTGTGAACGTTATCGATCACAAAGTAAATATTACGCATATCTGAGGCGCAACATCACTAGGTAAGTATTAGGAGGTGTGTTCCTTTAATAGAAAATACATAGATACGTAACTCTAAAGACCCTAGTTTCTTAAGCTGCGCTGAAAATGCCATGCTATGCGCGCCGACGAACGACGTTCCCCGACTGCGCGCCGACGAGCGCCCTCTGCCATGGAGGAAGGAAACCCTCTGCACAAGCTCATGTTTCCCGATGTATTGCCACATGGCGTCCTTGTCTCACGCAGCGCCTCCTCAATTTTATCAATGCCAGCCAGATGCGGCCGATTCAACATAAAGGAAGCGCTGTCTGAGGCAGGGCAAAACATAAATGGCTGCTTGATGAAATAATGCGGTAAAATGAAATCTGTTCAAACAAACCTTCATGCCAGGACGGAAATGGTACGAGAACAGCATCACGGGTGGCCGCGGATCAGACCAGCACTCATGTAGTACGGCCGGCAGAAGACTATCGTCTTTCGACGACATTTGCAGCGAAGCACGCAGATACGCGGCAAATTTTTTTACAAAGGATAGCTGCAGCGCTGGCCAGTTCAGCCGGCCGATCGAGAGCAAGGAGCAGTTCGTCTTCTTAGTCGGGGCGCCCGCGCGTATCGTCCAGACGAAACACGCAATATGCATGTATCAATATCTTTAATAAATGAAATTATGGGGTTTTACGTGCCAAAACCACGATTTGATTATGAGGCACGCCGTGGAGGGGACTCCGGAAATTTGGACCACCTGGGGTTCTTTAACCCCAGGTGGTGCGTCTGGTGCGGAGTTAGTCCATGGCCGGAATTCGAGGGCCAGACGACAGGGTGAGTTTAGGCACCACTTCGAATGTAGCAAAACAACGACGGGGATTAATCCAGGACCCAGACGTCTGACTCGTTCGTCATCTGGAAGCAAGTGAGCGAGCAGCGCCCATGGCCGCGGCGCGAACTCAGCGCACCTTCTTCATTTGAAGAAGGTGCTATTTTTTATGCGTATATGGCTCGCGCAACGCTATTTCGAGAGTACAAGGACGTCTCAGCAAATCAATGTATTCTGGATTACGTCATAATCAGTCGGTTTCATAGATGTCTGCGGCGGCTTTTAGTGGCTACATAAAAATAATGGAAGCCGATGTCAGAGCTTTCTACTCAAAGAATGCAGGTGTCGACTCCTATGGCGCTACCAAGTGCCTGTTCTCCAGTTGTCGTGAAGGTGAAGCACAAGACAGTGACAAAGGCGTCAGTAAAGATGTTAAGTTTTTGTTGCGTACACTTCTGCAAAGAAAAACAAGTACCACTGGAAGGACAACGAATAAAAACACAGAACATAATTTCAAATTTAGTCATTGACTTTTCTTAATTGGCAACTTTGTCACTGCAATTTGTCACGCTAGAAATGTCCGCCTCTTCAAACAACGGATCTCAACAGGCAAAATGTGCTCGACGAAATTGTGAAATAATTTGAATTACTCAAATAAACACGGTATCAGGATAAGTTGGTCGACGTGAATTTGGGCAATCTTCAATTTTTCTCCTAGGAAGCGAAATCAATTCGTTTGATAGGAGCTCGGCAAACGCTAGTGTTTTCAGGGCCGTATGATGATGCCGTATGATGCCGTATTTGCCGTATGATGATGATGACGATGATTTATTGGTATCCCCTGTGAAACGGGTCAGCGACAAATGGTCACCTAGCCTGCTTGGATTAATCAGGTATACTATACATGTGCTTTATCTAGCATTTTTGTATACCTCTCATTATTCTTTTTCAAAAATTTACCTTGTACTGCTACGTATGATTTTATAAGATCAGGTCGTATCAATCTTTTCCCTGCTTTTTTGCACCAGTACTCTAATCGTCTCTTGCTTATCTCTACGGCTACTTTGTTGATGTTTCCTTCCACTTTAAACCCAAGCGCTTCTGGGAGTTGCACGTTACCTACGGTTCTCGCTGGATGGTTCTCGTCGCAATCCATTAGGATGTGCTGAGTGGTTTCTGGATCTTTACTGCAGCATACACATGCCTCATCTAGTTCCGAATATTTGTTCCGGTATGTTTTGGTCCTTAGGCAACCAGCTCGAGCCTCAAATAGCAATGCACTGCCATTTGCGTTATCGTACAGATTGCACCTTTGTGATATCGTACCGCACTGCTCTTTGTGTTACCGTATGCATCACGGTTCAACACCGCCTGGTGGTGCACACCAATTTTACACTCCCATTTTACCGTCAAAGTGTGGTTTCTTTAATTTCTGTTGCCTTCATGGCGTGTGATTGCAGACTTCTAGCATTTTATGTTTGTGTTTAGGGAAGCGGTTTCCGTAAATGAAATTTAGTTTGAGTTTTTCACATCTTCTCTTGAATTTCCCTGATAAGCTGGTATGGTTTCCGTTAACTGTCGTCATGAACCAACACCATATGGTGCAATTGTTTTTTCTTCTGACTGTCATCTACCCCGGCAATTAATATAGCGTTATGATGCAATAATCGCAGACTTTCACATCGGTGTCGATATGTTGTTTCGACATCCCTGCGAAAATACCCCTCTAAGAAAAGTCCTGTTGCTCGGCCCGTGCATGTCCTATATGGAGACCATTTCGTATATACTACGACAATTTCTAGGCCACGTTAACACTTACATTTGTTATTGCCCCTCCTCTCTGTAAAGCCTTCGGGTGATTGAGGTTACGAAAATAAATAAATAAGTTCAGCAGACGCAGGTAATGTGAACTATAGCGTGACAAACGTCACGGGATATGCATTGTACATTGCATGGTCACCCGCTTTCACAGACGATGGTGACAGCATGAAGTTAAAGTGCGCGAGTTGAGCCTTCGACAGCGTTGCTGCCATTTCTGAAGTGACATTCATTTTATGTTGTAGCACGCTCTCTATGTTATATTGCTCTCTATATGCTCTATGCTCTCTCTATGTTCTATGCTCTCTATATTCTCTATGTTCTAGCATGCTCTATATATCCATATTTATATGAAAGGCGGTTGCGCATGTGCATTGCACAAATGTGCGAGTTTGGATTTGCACGTATACGCTGCCAGTCTATACTTGTCGTCTTCCCACCTCGATTTCCTTTAGTCATTCCATACCCTGCATCATTAAATTGATACTTCATGGTGTTTTAGCCAATCACCGTCATTTATTTTCGATTCCACTATTAACGTTTGAACTAATAACGTTCCAAGAAAGTGAGTTTCAGGGTGCTTAACGTTGGGCTCCGTGAACAATTCGAATTATTTCTATGAATAATAAACTTAAAAAGAACCTAATGCCTGGAGATGGCAATTTATGTTTCACATTTAAGAGGCACTTATCAGCATCACAATTACAATTATTTGTTCAGTTAAGGCCAAGTCATCCGCACTCACTTGCGACATGGACTTCCGCGATGTTCATATTTGTGCGTACGGCTGAGCCCCAAGATAAAGTGCTTTCATAGAACGTGTTTTGTGTCATGCCTGTGAGACTTTGCCTCATGGAAGCATATAGTATGAAACTCGGGAAGCTACCAGATAGTAACATTTCCATTTATGGTTCGCAGGTTAGTGCCTTACGTATGCGCATTGCGGGAAAAGCTAGTGCCGGAGCTTGTACACTGTTTTAAAGTGGTGAGCAAGCTTCCTACTGTGAATTTTTTTTCTGGCATCAATTTTCTAATAGACAATAAAGCTGGCACCTGGAGGCAATTCATTCCAAGCCTTTCGGCGTAGCCGAGTAGCAGGAGACTGCCGCTGGAAGACAGATGCGTCTGGTTAAACTTTATGTCCACGTTGTGCCCATTGTGGGCACTTTTGTGCATTCTTTAGGATTGAATCCTGAGCGTTGGCTTTTATTGGCTCTTGAGAGTCAGGCATCGCACACGCAAGTGAGTGCTTTCGCCAGATTGTAGCAATGCTTCGCACAATGACATTGTTTTCTTAACATTTTTTTCCTCCCTAACAAAATGATCGTATATCAGCGCGGCACCGATCAGCACTGGACGCAAGAATATATCATCATGCTAGAAACGTAGAACAATGATCTTATATAATCCTGATATATGAAAGCAAGAAGACACCCGAACAAGAGCCGCAAATAAATTGAGGAAGAATACCAAGCTATATTATCCTGCATTTGAATATTCTAAGCATAGATTTAGCGCTAGCGGCATCTTTAATGTTACTGTGGCTTCGAAGAATGACCAAGGTATTTAGCTTCAACATTCTGGCTGCTTTGGCCATATTTTGTCTCTTATCTACGTTCAGACAAGGCCTTCAGATGTCTGCTATGGCAATGAGTTGGCTAAGTCGGAAAGAAAATGCTCCTCCGATCTATATAACACGTACCACTCCGAGACCTACAACGAGGTCAACAACGAGGTATTCTACGAGACGTTGTTTGCGCATTTAGAGGAGACCGTATACACCCCATTTCAGTACGTATAAATCTTTTTTCTTTCTTTTGCCATTTAAGACCAGTGTAAAGAAGCAGTGTACCCACACAACATGGAAACTCTAAAGAGTTTTGCAGCCGTAGTCTTTCTTACACTAATACATTAGCGCCGGCCATGACGCTACCGTATACGTAAGTTTACTAACGGGTGCCGTGTCACTAGGGAAATCCCATTTCCGGACAAATGATGTTTTCTTAGAATGAAATTCTAATGTAGTGTTTTATGTTTGCCATAAGTACACACCTTACTGTTTACTCAAGTTTACTATGAGCAAGGGAAGCAAATTCAAAAGATTATTGAAACTGCCGCACAGTAAGCGCATACCATGTAAGTATGCGCTTAACGCACAACCACCTGGCCCAACTTTCAGCACTAAACGCATACGTTCTAGTTTTTGGGCTTACCTAAGCGGCTGGCCATCTTCACATCAGATATAATTGTTCATTGGTGCTCATGGTTTAATAAATCGGTGGTTTTATATTATACCAAGGACAAAATCGCAATTTACGCGTTGTTTTAATAAATATAGAACCACAGCAAATGGTGTTAACCAGAGCGTCTACTTGGTTTATGTGGTCTCCAAAAATGGAGCCGTTCTGAAAACGCCACCTCCCGGAATTCCCATTCATATACACCCGCAGGAAAGCGTCAATACACGTTATATATATATATATATATATATATATATACAGGGTGTTGCAGCGAACACTTTAAAAAATTCTTAAAGGTTGCATGTGCCAGATAGCACAATTCTATTTCATGAGCTGGTCTGCTCGAAGAGACGGACATTACTTGCAGAAGAACTTGAAATGCATAATCGAATAATTAATAAAAATTCACTAATTAGGTTTTTAACTAATTACCTGATGGTCAATATTGCAATTTACAAATTGTAGCCACGGAGTTCGCAAGACGGATCCACTTAGAACGAATTCTCGGGATGACACCAGTTTCGAGATATTAATTCCCGAACTTTGCGGAGAAATGCATTAGCGTTCCAGTTAGTTTCTTTACAAAACGTAGCTTTATGCATTGAAGAACAAAATTAACTGGAACGCCAATGCATTTCTCCGCAAAGATCGGGAATTAATATCTCGAAACTGGTGTCATCCTGAGAATTATTTCCAAGTGGATCCGCCATGCGAACTCCACGGCTACAATTTGTAAATTGCAATATGGCCCATCAGGTAATTAGTTAAAAACTTAATTAGTGAATTTCTATTAATTAGTCGACTATGCGGTTCCATTTTTTGGAACTAATATCCGCCTCTTCGAGTAGACCAGCTCATTAACTAGAATTGGCCTATCTCCCACAGGCAACCTTACATAAATTTTGAAAGTGTTCACTAAAACACCCTGTATATATATATATATATATATATATATATATATATATATATATATATATATATATATATATATATTGTGAGACGTCGGCCGATGCGATGCCTTTATTTCTGAGCAGCCGCCCGAGTCAGAGACGAAGCACCGCACGAGACAAAAGATGATGATGAGTCGTATGTACAAATGAAGACGACGATATGCACAAATAGCGCTCACACAAGATGATGAGTCGTATGTACAGATGACGACGACGATATGCGCAAAATGCGCTCACACTAACTTCCCCCCCCCCCCCCTCAGGAAAGCGGTCAGCAAGACCACAAGCTAGAAAGGGTAGGTACGGCGAATGTAAGGTTTCAGGCGAGAGACGTGAACGATTTCAGTAGAGCGGCGGCGGCGGTCAGTAGCTGAGCTGACAGGAGTGACGCGGTAGTTAACGGCCGAAGTTCTTTGCAAAACGGTGTAGGGGCCGAGATATCTCTGGAGAAACTTTTCACAGAGGCCCGGTGCGCGAACAGGTGTCCACAAAAGAACTTCGTCGCCTGGGCGGAACGAAGCAACGCGACGCGTCGCATCATAACGAATTTTCCTTTTGTCCTGAATGGTAGCGGTGTTGGCGCGAGCAATTTCACGGCAGCGGGCGATGCGAGCAGCAAATTCTTCAGGAAGAGACGCGGATGGAGCTGCAGGTGCTGAAAGGAGTGTAGTGTCCAAGACGAAAGACGGCGCACGACCGTACACAAGGAAGAAGGGACTGTAATTGGTTGTACGTTGGACGGCAGTATTGTACGCAAACGTCACGAAATGTAGGATGGTGTCCCAGTTGGTGTGATCGGGTCGAACATACATTGACATCATGTCGGACAAAGTTCGATGAAAACGCTCGGTAAGGCCATTTGTTTGCGGATGGTACGCTGATGTGGTCTTATGGGTGGTGTCAGAGGCCTGGAGGACTTCACGAAGAACATGCGAAAGAAAGATCTTGCCACGGTCACTCAGGAGGACACGAGGTGCGCCGTGGCGCAAAACGATAGCGTGCACGAAAAAGTCGGCGACTTCGGAGGCAGTACCAGAGCGGAGAGCAGCTGTCTCCGCGTACCGCGTGAGATGATCCACTGCGGTAACGATCCAGCGGTGACCAGCGGGCGTGAGTGGGAGGGGTCCGTACAAGTCTATGCCCACAATTTCGAAGGGGGTGGACGGGCATGGTAGAGGCTGCAGAGGACCGGCTGGAAGGGATGTCGAGCGTTTTCTGTGTTGGCATGACGCGCAGGAGCTAACGTATTTGGCGACAGAGACGGAAAGACCCGGCCAGAAACAACGCGTTTTGATGCGGTCGTAGGTCTTAAGAAAGGCCAAGTGGCCAGCCGTCGCGTCGTCGTGAAATGCTTCTAATACTTGGAGTCGAAGTGAGCGAGGTATGACTGGTACCCACCGGTTACCGGAAGGATGGTAGATTAATCGAAATAACGCTCCACCCTGAAGCTTAAAACGTGAAAGTTGTCGTCTTAAGCGACTGTTGGGGGGTCGTGCCAAGCCAGTAAGTCGGTCGATCAGCGTTCGGCAGTATGGGTCAGTACGCTGGAGTGAGACGAGGTCAGTGGACGGAAGAAAGTCAACTGAGGCAACCGCCTGTCCCGGGCTACTGGACGTGTTCTGAGACGTGTGGCTAGATGGGGACGTGCAGACCGAAGGTGAAGCATGCGCGTTTGGAGACAGCGGGCAGCGTGACAAAGCGTCGGCATCTTGATGTTGTTTGCCGGACCTATACGTAACACAATATATATAAATATATATATATATATATATATATATATATATATTTGTTCGTTGTAGTAGTACAAACATAAATACTTCAGAAAGTGGATGGGAAAACGGCGCAGCGGGAGCTCAATGATAAGAGCATCGCAGGCATAATGCGAAGACGTGGGATCGTTCCCCACCTGCCCGGCCAGTTGTTTTTCATTTTCATTTCCATTCAGTCATCATTTCGTCCATTCGTTTAGTAAGTACAAGCAACTTTCCCTATGTTGTCCTTGGTGGCTTTGTTTGTTGGCTGCTTCTGATATGAATAATCAAACTCGCGCCTTTCGGCTCCTTTTCTTCTCTTTCGTATATATATATATATATATATATATATATATATATTTCTTTAAAGATACCTTATAGGCCCCTAGAGGCATTGTGTAAGGGGGGAGAGTACAATAAAGAATTATGACTTATACAATAGTTAATACATATGTGAATACATATGCAAAACATATAGGGTGAGAAATGTGCTGATACACTAATACAGTGTTACAATATGACCTAGGAAACAAACCGAATGCTTTGGACGTGACAGCTCATTTAACAAGAAAATATCACACAGCAAAACATAGTCAACAGAATTACAGAGCAGGCGCGACATAATTAGGCTATCACAGAACAGTATGAAGGCGTAGTTGCACATTAATAACGGGAAAGGCAATGACAAATAATTATATGTCAGGTTACGTAGAGTTGTTTGAAAAATGCGTTGTTAGAAGAAGCCGGAAATTTTCTTGGTCACTTTCATAAACTATTATGTTAGGAAGTTCGTTCCAAAGACGAATGGCTCTTGGAAGAGCGGAGTAGTTAAATGAATTAGTCTTTCCGTAGATGCGCATGAAATTGAGCCGATTGTACAACCGCTGTGACATGTAATGAGGAGTTTCAAGAGGCAGAACTGATCGCGCTGTGTTATGGACGTATTTATGAAATAAGGATAGCAGGGCTATATCACGACGATCATGCAAGTGGTCGAGTTTAATTTGTGTAATGCTTTTAGTAAAGTCGTAACAACGTGAGATAAAACGCGCTGCCCTGTTCTGAATAGATTCGAGTTTTTCGATCAAATATTTTTGATGGGGAGACCAGACGGATGCAGCGTATTCAAGCTGAGGGCGGACAAATGTTAGGTAAGCTAGTTAACGAATATCTTTAGTAGAATTATGTAACTTACGGCGTATGTACCCTAATGATCTCCAGGAATTCGCGCATATGTATTCAATGTGCGTTGACCACGAAAGAGTCGAAGTTAGGTTAACACCAAGATATTTATATTGAGTATCATGCAAAATAGTGATGTTATCTATGTGATACGAAAAAGTAGAGTTCGCATGCTTGCGGCTAAAAGAAATAATTTTACATTTAGAAACGTTAAGCTTCATTAGCCAAGTGTTACACCAAAGTGAAATAAGTTCAAGATCTTTTTGGAGGATTGTATGATCATCGGCACCCTTGATGGGACGATAAAGAATGCAGTCGTCCGCGAAAATGCGCACTTGAGAGGAAAGGTTATTCGGTAAGTCTATAATGTATATTAGAAATAGTAACGGACCAAGAACGCTACCTTGTGGTACACCTGAAGTAACGTGTGAAAGAGGAGATGAAAAATTATTAACTGCCGTGAATTGCTGACGATTAGAAAGAAAATTGCGAATCCATGTTACTGTAAGAAAATCTAGTTTAAGAGCAGATAATTTCAAAATCAAACGGCAGTGTGCTACAAGGTCAAACGCTTTCGAAAAGTCTAGAAATGCACAATCAGTTTGTAGATCCTCTTTCATATTAGTATGCAAGTCAGTTGTTAATTCGAACAATTTCGTTTCACATGAGAAATTTTTGCGAAATCCGTGTTGATTAGTAAAGAAAAAATTATTGGCTTCCATATGGCTGTAGACATTTGATGCAATTACATGTTCTAGCATTTTGCAGCATATAGATGTTAATGATATTGGACGGTAATTTTCCGGTGCGTATTTATTACCTGACTTAAATATGGGCATAACCTTAGCTATCTTCCAGTCCGAGGGCAGCAGGCCAGTCTCTAATGATTGCATGAAGATGTGAGAAAGAATTTTGCTAGACACTATGACGGTGTTTTTGAGAATTTTAGAATTAATATTGTCAACCCCACAGGATGTGGTTAGCTTGAGGTTATTTATAAGGCATGCGACCCCTTCTACTGTTATTTCTATTGGTAAAATGTATTGGTAGTTAAGTTCAGATACATGCGGCAGATCAGACTGATCTTCTGTAGTGAATATAGAAGAAAAATAAGTACTGAAAGTAGAAGCGCATTGAGTATCTGGGAGTGGAGTGTTATTATTGTTGTGTATAGAAATGTTATTGTGGTCCTGATCTGGGCTTATAATTTGCCAGAACTTCCTGGGATTAGTTTTTAGAAGAGAAGGCAAGTCACGAGTGAAGTATTTATCCTTAGCAGAAGAGAGGCAGAACAGTAAATGTTTAAGCTTTCCTTGTATTTGTCCCAAGCTGCTTACGTGTGCGAGCGCTTAGCACTGTCGTAGTGGCGTTTCTTCCTATTTCGTAGTAACCGTAGGGATTTAGTGAACCATGGGTTAGATTTATCGTTGGTTATCTTAATGAGGGGGACGTACTGGTTAACTAAGGCAGACATCTTATTTCTGAAGAGCATCCAATTCTCCTCCACGGATCGACTGTGAAATGAAGGAAACAGTACGTGGGAAAAGAATATATCTAATTCGGAATTGATAACATTGTAATTGGCTTTATTATAATCCCGTATTTCTTTAGTAGCAAAACCTGTAAAAAATGACGGTACGTTAAGAGTTACTTGCAGTAAGGAATGATCACTAAAACCATTAATAGACGCAATTTGGTGGTCTCCGGGGGAGTTGTGAGAATTAAATCTAAGATATTGTTACCCCGTGTAGGCTGTGTAACATCTAAGGTTAGATTTATGAATTCTGTTGAAGTATTACATGTTGAAGATAAGTTAACCCAGTCGATCAGAGGAAAATTGAAGTCTCCCAGAAGATAGATGGCGTCAGACGGGTGAAACTTCGTCACTGAAACCATGTTGCAGAGTAAGTCGTTAATAAATGAATTTGTAGAATTTGGAGGGCGGTAACAGACACCTATAAGTATTCGGGAGGATGAGGACATGCATACAGCCCAGATAATTTCTAGGTTAGAGTTTGAGTTAATTACATAAGACGGAAGTGTTGTTTTTATTCCTAGAAGGATGCCGCCGCCTCTTTTATCTTTTCGGTCACACCTGTAGATATTGTAGTCGTGAACCGAATCAAATAATTCTTTATCAGAAATATCTGGATACAACCAAATTTCAGTTAGTGCTAGTTTTGTCAGATTTGCTATCCTCGAGGAAGGAAGAAAGCTGGTCGCGTTTGCGCATAAGGCTTCGAATATTTGTGAACGATAATGATACTGGTGGAAAGGCACGATAGGAGTTAGACCGATTTTGGCTTTTTGGACACGTGTTGCCCTTGAGCTATCTACTAGAAGGAATAACCGAGTTAGTAGCGATATCAAATATGTATGTCTTGTTTTCTATGCGCAGCCTGTCAACCGTTAGTTTGAACTGTTTTTTCTGTGTCTTCGCGAATGCAATGAGCTGTCTTCTTGCCTGCCGTGTAGCTGGGGAAAAATCTTCACTGATAGCAAATGGCGTGCCTTTGAGTTTGCGTGCTGACGTAATAATGTTATCTTTATCCTTGAAAAAGGTTAATTTTGCAATTATTGGCCTGCATTTATCGGCACTGTACCTGCCTAGCCTATGAACTCGTTCAAATTGGTTGTTAGTCTGTCACAGACACCGGTGAACGAGGCGCAGACGCCGGACTAAATTCCAAAGCCGAATTATCAGCTTCCGAAAATAATCCCACGAAAGCAAGGACAATTAAGAGTGGGCCCTCTGGTGCGCCAGCGAACGCCGGTTGCTGTCCAAAGACCGAGTCAGAGCCCAGAGTTGTCAAAACTCAACAAAATATATTCTTCACACAAGGCAGTTACACACAAACTTGCACACTTAGGCTAGACACAACACAATACAAATCAGATGGGTATTAACAATCACAGAAATAACGACAAGCACAAGAGTCCAACACGTAAAGTACAAAATAAATAGGAACACTAAGTGTCCAATCGTATTCACCGTGCTGGTTGGTCTTGGAGTCAGACGATCTCGGCGTAACTTGGGAGCAAATCTCGAAGAAGGAACTTCTTCCGGAAATGCAGACGCTCGATGAACTCGTTGACTAGCTTGCCGGGGAATCCCCTTCTTCCGCAGACGCTTGGTCTTCACGTTACATCACTTCACGGTGCGGACTCAACTCTTGAATTCCTCACTGGACTCCTGGATTCCTAACTGACAATGCTCGCACGGCGTTTATATAGCCGTCGACGGTCCTTCTCGAACATTCGATCGGAGTTGTGATTCCGTAGCACGGCCAAAGCTTGGGAAGCTTCTACTCTTTTCTCGTACCTTCGACCGCTGCTTTCGGAACATTCTCGAGGGGGGGTGATGATGACTCATGCTGTTCACGCACGCTCACGCTGTTGTTATCTCTCTCGGCTCGCCGGGTGAGAAGGAGTCTCGGCGCGCGCGTGTGCTCTCTCTCTCTCTCCGGTTAACGTCGCTTCGTCGAACCTCGTTCCAGACGTTTCGGCGCCGTTGTTAGCGTGGTTGCTTGAGGCGTATGCGCTCTCCCCCTCTGTTGAAGTTGCCGCGGCACCGGCGTGTTCTTTCGCTGGCTTGCGCGACACTCGGCGCGCGCTTTGATTACGCGCTCTTTTGTGACATAGTCACAGTAACTTGAAGCTTCTCTGAGCAGAACTTTATTATTTTATGTTCTGATGCTACCCAGTCTTCGTTAGGGGCGTCTTCAATTCCAAAAAAAACAGAAGGTTAGAGCGTCGCATTCTATATATATATATATATATATATATATATATATATATATGTTCATAGGGGATTTCATGATGCCAATCGGCAGGCGAAAACCCAGCACAGTCACAAGAGAGTAACAGTCTCGGCGCCAAGAGCACGGGATCTGCGCTCGCGCAGACCCGTGCTCTAGTAGACCACCATGCAATAAGCTAACGCTGCTTGCATGACTGCCCCTGCCACCTTTACACAGCCGACGTCGCCACCTATGAATAGGGCCGAGACATGGCACCGCGCACAGTGCTACCGCGGCACCGTTCTCCAGCATTTCACCAACCCTGAGAAACTATATCGCCGCCCACCCACCCCATTTCGAAAGATAAAGGCGGTTCTTCATCGCCGAGCGCAGACCGGCCAGCTTCTGTCACCATTAAGGCTACACCTCATAAACCCGAACTCATACCCGAGCTCTAAGTGTCCCGTATGTCCCGCCAGATGTACAGCCCAAGATGTTCTGTGGAGCTGTTTTGCCTTTCGCACGATCCGAGAAAGGACACTTCACTCCCTGGGCGGGAACTGACCTGGCACCCTGCTGGAGTGGCTCGACCCGCCATCGCACAACGGGCCCAGGGACTCGCTCCGACTTTGGCGTGGTTTTTTGGACTTTTTCAAGGATAGACAAAGGCCTGGTCGCCTCTTTGCAGAGCTGACCTCGGGACCACTCCACCTGGAGGCAAAAAAGAGAACCGGTTCCCCTCCCCCACCCCCATAGAACACCCCTTTTCTGCCGTGAGGTTTCACCTTTTAAATGCACAAATGAAAAAGTTAAAAAATGAAACTATTGGAAAAAATGTTTTATAGAGTTAAAGCCTGACTGCTTAATAGGACCATAGGTACAAGGACTTTCATTTTTTTAAGTTAACCCACCCTTCCAAATAAACGTAATGTCACTAGTTAACGCTAGAGATGGATCTCTCAGGAGCGAGTGAGCTGTGGTTCAGAAAAAATGAGCGGCGGTTCTTTTGGAGAAAGGGAGGCGCTTATCTCGCGTTCAAAGAGCCGGGCCGATGCGTTCCGTCAGAGCCGGGTCTTCGGCTGGGTGCGACTTCCGCACCATCTATTAGCGGTACGAAAAAGCAACTACCCTCCCGCTCTTCCTCACAAGAGTCGCCTTCGCCCCCTCGCCTTCGCCTGAAGAACGAAAGAACCGCCGCTCACTTACTGAACCACGGCTCCCTCGCTCTTCAAAAGAGCGGCTCGAAAGATCCGGCTAGCCGTGAGGAGCGATCCGGATCTTTTGAGCCGCTCTTTTGAAGAGCGAGGGAGCCGTGGCAGTCAGGAGCGAGCCGAATCTTTTGAGCCGCTCTTTTGAAGAGCGAGGGAGCCGTGGTTCAGTAAGTGAGCGGCGGTTCTTTCGGAGAGAGGAAGCCGGCTCTCTCTCGTTCAGTGAGCGTGCGGAACCGTTCCTAGAGAGCGCTCAGGAACGAGCCGGATCTTTTGAGCCGCCCTTTTGAAGAACGAGTGAGCCGTGGTTCAGTAAGTGCGGGCGGTTCTTTCGGAGTGAGGAAGCCGGCTCTCTCCTTGAATGAGCCGTGCCGAACCGTTCCGTCAGAGCTGGGTCTTCTGCTGGGTTCGGAGGTTTACATTTCTGACCGACGAATGGTGACCGGTGCGGGCAGACTCGTGCTACTGGTACTCGCTCGCAGTGTGTGGTGTGCGCAGCAGTCCCTTTGGTTTTTTGTGCGTCCTAGGGTGTGGTACCCGATGCCACTGAGGGGAGAAGTAAAGAAGCCTTAATTGGCAAAGGATGGTACCGTTCGTTGCCTGCTGCTGTTCGAACGATGTCTCACGGCTCTCACCGATCGCACACCGTGCGCTGGTCCAATAACACTTTGAAGATGGTCTTCCGTGTCTTTAAAGACAACAGGTGAACGTACAGTTTATGTCCTGGTCTTCATTTGTGCTAATTAGTGTAGTCACGAAAATGTCGCCCATGACATCCACTTCAGTGCATTTTCTGAGCGTGTATCATTAGCACGTCATTAAAACGTGGCCAATAATCTGTTTTGTTGTAATAGAACCTAATTTCTTTTTTCTTTCTTTTTTTTTTGTCCTGGCGCATGATGGCATGATCGCCAGTATCGCGCGTGCACTCAAGAGAAAAAAAAAACGAAAGGTACGTGCGGCAGTTTTGTGGTTCTTTCGTATGATTTTTGTATTGTACTTCAAGGAATGATTTCTACATTCATTTTACATGGCGTTACAGCTTACTCATAATATAGTGAACGTACGTATGTCAATAAATGAATAAAGTTTAAACATATTGTACAATAATTTTGTGTTCTTACTTTGACAAAAGTAGATTTTAAAGTACCACAAAAACAGACAAGCTTCTGTAATGACGATGAAGTTACATATTTTTTTCTGAAAAAGTGCGTCGCATTCTTCCTGTTACAGTATCATAAGCATTTTGTCCCCAATATCAGAAAAGAAAGGTTCATTACAACTAAAAATTCACGCTTTTATTATATGTAAAAATATTCACTAAACATAGCGAAAATACCAATAACACGGTTATTAAATTATGCATGTATCGTTTTTTTTCAAAGACAGATAACTATAGAATGTGCATAACACAGGTTACACGTTTAAGTGAACCGGTGAGCCGTTGAAATGAACCAGTTCATTTCAGTGAGTTGAGCCGTTCCGAGACGCTCACTGAAGTGAGCCGTTTTGCCCATCTCTAGTTAATGCGTCTTTTGTGTAAGCTCTCTTTTGTCCTTGATTTATTTGTGCTGAATTTTCACCAAGGGCATTATCATTTGTTGTAATAGCTGTCACGTCACATCCTTTCCCCTCTTTGCAACAGCTGCCTGCTGTTCCAACTTTCATATTTTAATTTCGCAAGCAGGTACTTAATATCGCACGGTGATGAATGACTATTGTGAAACAGAAGAGTCTTCGCAGGAGAAGGGCGGAAAAGGAGAAGTTCATTGCCCGAAGGACAGTAGCAACGCGTCCATACTGGCCATTGGAGTCAGTCAAGAAGCTTGCGCTGCACGCGCTAGTCCCCGTCTTCGTCCTCTTCCTCTAATATTCAACACATTTCGGGGCCCGAGGTGGAGAATTTTAAAGGGTACAGTTTCTGCACAGGTTGGACCAGTGGTGAGCCACCCGGTATTTAAACTTTAAATGCACGAACGTTGCCATCTTTACTTTGGATGCAGTCACTCACTACACCAGTTTTCCAGAACATTGCGGGAGCGTTGTCCTCGTGAATAATCACAACATCGCCTTTACTTATGCTATAAGTTTTAACGCTATAACGTTAAGGACCCCGTGTCGCAGAAAATCCGGCATTGGCGTCGGCGTTGGCGCCGGAGAAAATCATCCCCAGCAACCCCGACCGCGCAGGCCTTTCGCGTGGCGCAAGGTGTTAGTGAAGAAGAAAATCATCCCGATCCATCCCGACCGCGCAGGCACTCCGCGTGGCGCAAGGTGTTAGTGAACAAAATTGAATTTGTCACACTGAAATCCCTCAGAAAAATGGTAAAGTACGGCTTAGCCACAACTACAGACATGATGACGTCGGATTGTAATTTGAATGTACGAGAAAACATAATTCTGTTACGAGGAAACTCAAACCAACCAACAGCGGCGCGCTCTGGTAGGTTAGTTGCGAAATTTATATCCAGATGGCGCTCGCATCCTCGGCAGGTCAAACTTGGACTTCATTTGCCTAATGCATTTTGAACACGCGTGCCTCGGGGCAATAGCAAACAATTATTAAAATAATAAAAGGTGCTAGCGCCTTCACATTTTTATACAAGACGACTTATATTGCCCCTGGAAAAACGTTTTCCCAACAATGCATTTCTGTTTAAAGTGAAGCCGACTTTAAGGGGATTGGTGTAAGCTTGGTCTTTGTAAGCTGGCTTTCCCACGTTCTGTGTTGCAGTGAAGCCTACCCAAAGAAAAATGCGATGCGAACGGGGCCCGATAACGCTATTGCTTACCACTCTTGAAGGCGAAGCTTAAGTTTCCTCCAATTTTTATGCTTTCCTCAAGTGAACACTTCGAAGAGTTAGGAGATATTCACGAAGCCATCGCTCCCACAGTCGTTCCAATATTAGCTGCCTGTAGACCCACAAACTGAGCAGCTCAGTATTCCTTTCTCCTCGTTCATCCTAAGATCTAGGATTGGACAGCAGATGGATGGCTAACCAAATCGTGATGGAGTAAAAATGTCTGGTTCTTTACGAGAAGAGTAAATGAAAGTTATGGGTTTAGAATTGACAACGGCTTCTGTTTCAGTCAGCAAAGTGCTCAGTTGCTGTATGTCAACAGACGCCCTTCCCAATGACTTACGAAGGCTCATCTTCACAGTCCTAATTAACCGCTCCCAAAAACCATCCCACCAAGGAGCGGTCTCTGTAATAAGTTTCCAAGTTATGACTTGGGCAGAGCAATACTGACTGACTTCATCTTTCCTCAGTAACTGGTACAAGGAAGCTAGCTTGCGTGTAGATTTCTTAAATGTAGTAGCGTTGTCCGAGTATACTATTCGCGGTGCTCCACGTCTCGCACAAAATTTTTTGAAGGCCATGAGGAAAGCGTTTCCAGTAAGTCCAACCACATGCTCAAGGTGAATTGGCCTAACTACTGCACACGTTAAGAGTACTTTGTACACTTTAACGCCACTGCAGTCTTTCCCAAAAACTGGCCCTGTAAAGTCAATTCCCGTAACCTCAAAAGGGCGCCAATTTCACACACGATCACTGGGAAGAGGGGCTGGCGGTGCAGCCTTGAGGCGGAACCGAGCACAAATCACACATTTTCGCAGCACTCTCTTCACTGCTTATTGCAATCTGCGCACCCAGAACTGGTCGCGAAGTTCAGTTATGGTATCACTGACATGGAGACAGTTTTGTGCGCTTGCAAAATGACGAGGCCCGTGACCGGGTGGTTGCCGAGCAGCAGCACGGGCGTCTTCTCGTTATACGTGACATCGGCGTTCTTAAGGCGTGTTCTAATCCTGATGACACCCTTTTCGTCGATAAAGGGATGGAGGTCTCTTATAGACAACGTCTTCTCGGGGTCTACTCCAACTTCAAGTTGGGCTCTCTGTTTGGCAAAGATGTCTGCGTGTATTTGCTTGAACCAAATGTTCTCAGCTTCTTGAAGTTCAGTAGCTGTTAGTGCTCCTTCTCTATGCGACTTTGGTAATCGGCAGTTGTCCACGAAGCGTTTTACCCATGCTGTCACTCTTGCGATCCGTAAGCAAGAACTGAATCTTTAGGCACTAAAAAGTGGTTCTCTTATCACGCTTACCAGTACTGGAACACTTGTCTTTAACTCAGACGCAACTTGTTCGTCTGCCGTTCCTTAATCTTGAACGTCAGATTTCGTTGGCCAACTATTTGAGGTACATAGAAGCTAGTTAGCTCCTTTCCACCACAGCGGGCTATTTCAAAGGTATCTAAGCGAAAGCCCACGCATCGACATATCAGCCGGATTTTGTGTTCCTGGACAGTGATGCCACTGGTATGGATCTGTTACTTGACATATCTCTTTAACTCTGTTATAAACGAATGTCTTCCACTTGGTCGCCGAGCTTTGTATCCAACAAAGCGTTACAATTGAGTCCGTCCACAGCTGCTCTTCTATTTTCCAGTGTCTCGACTCTAGAGACTTCCGCAAGAACTTTAGGGCTCTACAATCCTGAACCGCGGCTACCAATTCTAAACTTGGTAATGTGATCCGTTTGATTGGAGCTACTCGACACTTCAAAAATAGAAGCTGAACGTCGACGTCACCGCATTGATCTTCAAGTCTCAGATAAGCTACGGCACCATAAGCAATAGAACTGGCATCAGCAAAATCGTGAAGCTGGGAGCTTGTAGGCTTGTCCAGTAATAACTTCAGCTCGCACATGGGAAGTGAAAACACATGAGAGGATTTCAGCTCATCGGACCAAGTTTCCTCTTCGTGTCTAAGTGGCTAAAGCATAACTTCTTCCCACGCTGTGCCCACCACCCCCAATCTTTGAAAGAAGACTTTCATCCTAACGACGAACGGTGATAGCCAGCCGAATGGATCGAAGAACCGTGCGGTAATCTGAAGGACACATCTCTTGGTATCATCTTTTTTTCTCAAGAAGCTACAACAGCGATTCCACGTTTTAAATAAGCTTAATTGTCAGCGGCTGTGTCCCATAGAAAACCAGAAACCTTCGTAGGAGCCACTACTGAGACAGTCTAATCCATAAGCGATGTGCCGTCTTAGCTCATCATCATTGTTGGACCATTTTCGCAGCTTCAGGATGAGATTCGCTTTTTTTATAAAGACGACAACACTCGTTTGAAGAAGGAACTCCTGTGATAAGATCGTCAACGCAGAAATTCTCAGCACGTTGCGTTGCAGTTAACTTCAGCGCTGAATCGACGCGCTTGAAATAGTGCTGGAGCGTCGCTGTCAAGAGGAGTGGACTTGCTGCAATTCCAGAGGGCACTCGTGTCATCCTATACTCAACTGTGAACCTGTGCCTTTTCAGCACAGGTTCACTTGGCATCGGCGTGATGTCAAGCCCTAAAATCCACAAGGCATCGCGATCAGGCTCTTGAATGCCAATTTGAAAAAACGCCTTTTTTACATCAGCAGTAATTCCAATCTTGTGTGGTCTGAAATTCACAAGCGTTTAAACCATGTCTTCGCTGATCTTGGCTCCTTTTTCTAATAATGCATTTAGAGACGCTGCTCCATGTGTGTGTGACGAACCATCAAAAACCACCCTCAGCCGTGCCATCGAGGATGATTCGCTGATAACGGCATGGTGCAGCATGTAGTAACATCTCTGTGCCACATCTTTTCCGTTGATTCTTTCAGCGTGATCATCTAGTTGATACACTTTGATTGTTTTGTCGTAGTGCTGAAGATGCTCGTTACTGCCAAATCGCCGCAATAAGCCTTGAAGGCGTCGAACCGCAACACTTCAGTTGTCTGCTAGGTATGTGTTGATGGACTTCCACGGTAGCTCGACTTCGTACCTCGTACCTTGTACTTCGACTTCGTACCATTTATAAAGGCGATCGTTGCATGGTACAACTCCTTGAAATGTCCAGCCAAGCTTAGTGTTGATCGCAGCTAGTCCTGTCGCTTTGTCGTGCGACCAAGCTTCGTTTAGAACGAGCTTCCACATTTGGTCTACTCCATTGAGGAAGATCATAGCGACTTCTGTCTTTAGGCCAGGAAGCGATACAAAGTCAGCAATAAACTTCTTTTCAGTAGCCAGCTTCTACACAAATGACTGTGACAGCGGAGGTTCAAGCAAGTGATCGCAGATGAAGGGAACCTCCAAAGTCTCTATTTCGTGAATGGGGCTGTCAAACTGATTCATCAAAGTAACTTTAACCAAGTTCAGCGCACGCTCAAACCTTTTGGCGCACGCTCGAACCACCAAACACTTACACTTCAACATTTACCTTCTTCAGTATTGGCAGGCTTAGCTTTCGGTATATATCTTCTCTGATAAACGTCCTCTGGCTCCCGTTGTACAGGACTCCTCTTATATTGCAAGAATTGCAGTCACTTATACCTCGGAACGTTTGCAGTAGTACGTTATTTTCAAACAAAGTGCCTGTAGATGCCTGTGTGGTAGCATGCAAGCTCGGGGTTTGGCGTTCACTCGGTTTCTTCGTTCTAGCGTTGTTGGGGTCACAAACAGCTGTCGCGTGCTTGCCTTCACAGTTAGCGCAACGGATGTTGCGTCGGCAATCTTTCGAGCCTTAATTAAGATACCGCCGAAGCTGGAAGAGATATCGGGACTAAAACACACATTCTATGCGGACGATATTACTCTATGGGTTACCAGGGGCAGTGACGGACAACTGGAGGATACACTGCAACGAGCAGTGGATATTGTGGAAAAGCTAGCGGGGGAGGCGGGACTCACGTGCTCTCAGCCCAAGTCCGAGCTTTTTGTGGTTAGGGACAAACCACGAGGACTACATGCGAGGCACTGTGTTCCGCCACCCCCGCTAGAGGTGAAGGTGGGGGGTATGCCGGTCGCTGAGGCCCAAACGATTAGGATTCTAGGTCTGTATCTGCAGACTAACAGGAAGAATAGGGAGGCTTTGGCAAGGCTTAAAAATACGGTCAACGCCACCGTGAGACTAATCAGGAGAATCGCCAATCGCAAAAGAGGGGTGAAGGAAAAGGAATTGTGTAGGCTAGTACAGGCGTTTGTGCTCAGTAGGATAGTTTATGCGACGCCTTATATGAAGTTGGACGCGACGGAAAAAGGCAAGGTGGATGCTATGATTAGGCAGGCGTATAAGGCGGCCCTTGGGCTGTCTAACAATGCGCCTACCGAAAGGCTGCTGAGATTAGGGGTGCATAACACCCTGGAAGAACTACGGGAGGCACACTTGGTGATGCAGCTCGCTAGGCTTTCGAAAACTAAATCGGGCAGGGACATATTGGAGAGGATCGGTATTGGGGTTAAGGCTCCTGTCGGGGACATGAAAACTCAGGTGCGGCGGGAACTCCACAAGACCTTATACATAAAGCCTTTGCCCAAGAATATGCATCCGATACATCATGAGGAACGCAGGAAGGCAAGAGCTAGAGCTTTACATGCTAAGTACGGGAAGTACAACGGGGCAGTCTATGTAGACGTTGCGGAGTACAAGGACAAGGACGCATTTGTGATTGCGGTGGTGGACGGACGGGGACACTCGATCGCCTCTGGATCGGTCAAAACCCGCTCCTCAGAAACTGCAGAGGAAGCGGCAATAGCGCTAGCTATAGCTAATACTGAATCTGACCTGATTCTCAGCGATTCAAAAACAGCCATCCGAAATTTGGCAAGGGGCAGAATATCTGTCACGGCGGCACAATTGCTGAATAGGGCCACGAGACGAGAGACTAGGGAGGTGGAAATTGTCTGGGTGCCAGCACACTCTGGGAATCCTGGGAACGAGGCGGCTCACATAAATGCTCGAGGTTTCGTCAGCCGAGCAGGTGGGCTGGTCGTTCCAGGGAGGTCCACGAGAGATGAGCTGGTGTCCTTTCACGACATTACAAACCACTATAAGCTGGAGCGGAGGATTTACCCACCCCCAGACAAGATGACTAAGGCGCAGGAATGCATATGGAGAAGGTTGCAGACTAGGTCTTTTCCCAATCCATACGTGTTGAGCAAAATATACCCGGAGGAGATTAAGCCGGAATGCAGATGGTGCCAGGAACTGGCAACCTATGACCACATCATATGGGAATGTAGCATATTGTCGCCACCGGTGGATATTATGCCTGATCCTTGTCTCGAGCAGTGGGAGGCCGTGTTGGCCAGCTCAGACCCGGTCGTACAGACCAGCGTCGTGGAGTGGGCCACCCAGGTCGCCGTCAACCATGGATTGATGGCCATCTAACACGGAATCGTCCGCACATGCTTTTGACGAAATAAAGTTTTCTCCATCCATCCATCCTTCGCTGGCCTTCAACCCAAGGCCAGTCATGCCGGCGCAATCACGTGATCAAACATGGCCGCGCCCGTGCGCCGCTGCTGAAAACCGTCTATTGACGGTATGCTCACGAAAATTGTTCTTTTCCATTTTTTTTTTCAAAATTTCGGAAAAAAAGTTTTTAAAAAAACTGGTTTTTTTTCGATTGCTCAAAATTTTCGGAAATTTTGCAACTCTAGTTGCATGTACTACATACTACAACCACATTTCTGTACTCAAAGCTCTGTTTCTTTCTTTTGTTTTTCATTACCAGAGTCCTGTTACCTGAATCGTTTATGGTTTCTTTGAATTGCTTCTACATTTTCCCTTTATAAGTTATTGTGGCTAAAAGCTAACTGCATCATTGTTGACGCGCTGGTGCACGGCGTTTATTCATACTATCGCTTTATTTCTGAAAATCCTGATAATAGGAAAACAAGATCATTAGAAGCACCAACAGCGGCTACCTCATCCATATTTTTCACACTTCAACATAATATTTTAATTTCCAGTGTGAGCACCATGCACAGACACATTATATTTCAATGTGTACACAGGACAAAGTTTATTATATTTTTAAGAGAAAGATGTAGCCAACTAACAATTATTTCTAATGATATATGGATATATGGCATATGTCTAGAGAATAAATATGTTGCTGTATGTTCAACTCGCTACAAATTGCTTTGCGCTCTTTTTTGACACTGAAAAGACCTGCAGACGTCAGTGACCCCTTCAGTAGAGTCTTTTATCAAAGGTGTGTGAAATACACGTGAATGATATATGCGCGTCTCAGCATTGCTTCTCTTTCCAGTAGGTAATGCTAGCGACTCACGAAAAAAAACTATAATAATTTACAACATTTATTGGGGATGGAAACATCGCAACGTGCTGCAGAGGTCATCAATATATATAATTACTTAGTAACCGAAGTGAGGCCAAATCGAATTCGCTCGAAATCAGAATCAATAGCAGTCATGTGCAGCAGCTTTTACTAGGACTCGGAATTAAAAAAAAAAGAGGCTGCAATTTCGCCGCAAAGGCAAAGCAGTATTAGTGATAGCGAAGCATTAGACAATTATTACACGAAGGAAGATTCTTCCCGTCTAAATCCGTGTACGAGTCGCACCCCCCAACTTGAGAGCATATTTTTTAAATATCCAACCGAGAAGCAATCGCATTCATCGCTGATTCCGATCGCGCTCCACTGCGAATTTTCCCGCGCAGCGTACTTTCGCGCGCCGCACTATAAAAAAAAAGTCGGTTACAACTTAAAAAGACAGGATAGGCACCCCGCCCCGATCACTGAAGCGCAGCAGCCGATTGCCACCGCGAGTACAGTGGCTGTACCGCGAATAAAGAAATAGTCCCGCTGAGCGCTGACGCGACTCGGCCTAAAGTCCAAAAGTACCGCCATCTACTCTTTCCTCCGCCGCCTCCTCTCCTAAAGCGCTTGCTTTTTTCTTTACTTTTTGCTTGCGAAAGCGAAGTCGACGGTGGCGCACCTAGAAAGTCTACGTTGAAGCTTTCAGGCCGGGAGCGCGCCGCCGCCGCCGCCGGCGACTGCGGCTGCGCAGAGGACTTTCAACATGGCTCTGAGGCGGAAAAAAGCAAAATATAAAGAAGCGAAAAGCGCGCGCTATCATCGTCCAATCGGAGATACAGGAGAGAGAGAGAAGCGGCGTTGATCAAAGGATGGCGGTAATTATCTTATATGGGGACTTTAACTCGGCCTAGCTCGAAGCGCGTGCTGCCATGTCCTCCGTCGGCGGGGTCAACGGCCGTCCGGCTCATGAGATCAGTCTAGAGTGCGCGCCCATTGGTGGATGCTCGTGTGCATAAGCCTTTGAGGGGGCAAATGCCGCTGCCTTCTAAAGTTGTACACGACTATAGATGGCGAGAGGAGAAGATCACGGAGGTTTACGGCGGATTTCATACTCGCAGTGTAGAAATTAGATAAAATGGCCCGGCCCCATATGTAAGGCTCGTCAAATTGCGGCAAAAAAGCGCGGTCCTTACACGAGTCTGTACGTTGGTTAAATCGTCTATATGAATTGTAGTAACATTTATTTGCTAATTAAAATAACAAACGTGTAATGCACGCACCATGTAAACCTGTAATTATCTCGCTGGATGACAACGAGCAGTCGCTATCACAACGCTGGCATGATGAAGAACGTCGGCAGCGGGGACGAACGGTTCGTACAGCCATGCGATTCACCGCGACTCCGAAAATTAGATTCATCATCATCATCTGCATATTTTTATGTCCACTACAGGACAGCATCTGCCAGCGATCTCCAATTACCCCTGTTCTTAACTTAGGCTATGCGATCTGCAACACTTGGAGCGCGGAAAAACTGTCTTCGTGTTTATAAATCCGCTTGCCGCATGGCTCAACCAAGAGACGCCATTCTCTTGGCGGTGTAAGGGGACTCAGGATGTAAAACTGAATTGTTTCCTACTCTAGCTGAGGTCTTGCACATACTCATATAAGCTCACAATCTTTCGAGGTCACACGAAGTTTCCAGTGTAACTACTGTTATTAAAGATTATATATATATATATATATATATATATATATTATATAATATATAACCAGCTTTCCCCCCCCCCGACCCCCCCCCCCTATGTATGCATATATCTCGTTCGCGATCTCGTTCATCCACTGCAATTTCCCAGTAGCCACCGCAAATCAATCGATGAAAAATAACTGGTACCGTGTAAGCATTCCAGCACGTCATCAATACGCGGAAGCGGGTACACGTCCTTTTGGTAATCTTATTCAGGTTGTGGGAATCCTCGGGTCCCATAACAGCCGCACGGGCAGCGAACGTCGCGTCAAGCGCATGCGTGCCAGGGAGAGTTGGGAGAGGGGAAACTTTCCTTCCGCGGGCGGCGCGCGGGAATCGCAAGCGCTATCAGCGCCACCGGGTGGGTCACGTGAGATCCCGCTGATATCGCCCGGGCAGCAACACTCCATTTGCTAGTAGGTACAGCGTTTGACCGCTGGCGCCACGCTGCGCCGCTCGCACGTACCGCGTTTCTAGGTGGTTCCGTTCACCGAGGGCGCTCGAACGCAATGATATGGTTTGCACGAATGCAACTCTTGGAAGCGTGGCTGTATGGCTGAGTGTACAGTGTACTAGAATCTAGTACACTAGAATCTAGTACACTGTAGCTGAGTGGTTACGGCGCTCGCTTCGGGATCTTGCGTACGCGGGTTCGAAACCCGCTCTGGCTACATTTTTTTAATACCACGCTTTTCCCCTTTTTTTTCTCTCACTGTTGCCAGCGCGGTCGCTTGAACCACGGCGCCAGCCGGCACCACGGCTGCCGCCCGGCACCACGGCGGCAACCGTGGTGCCGGGCGCCGACGCGAAGCGGCGGTCGTTGGGGTGTTGCGGAGCGCAGCGTAGCAACACCCCAAATAAAAAAAACTACTCCAGTCAGGTAGACTGCTCCCTCCCTGATAGTGAGATTATATTTGGATCATCAAAACAGTGATGCGTTTATAATACCACCGATCCCAACAGCAGGCAGCCCAGCGTTTTCTCCGTCAACGCCTCCTCCGTTCCAACGGCGGCGGCTCGAAACATGGTACGCGCGAGCGGCGCAGCGTGGCGCCAGCGGTCAAACGCTGTACCTACTAGCAAATGGAAATACGCGCCCGGGCATAGCCTCCTATGGCCCGGGTCGCGTATTTCTATTTGCGCGGGTCTCTTTGGTCCCCAGCAAGCGGCGACGGCGGAAGTCTCCGCCGTCGCTCCCGTACACATAAACGAAGGAAAGAATTACTCAAGCAACCACCAAGATAATCTGAAAATAAAGGGAAGCGGAATGCAGCAATAATGAAACACAGAGCACTGTGGGGCGACAAGGTGGTGCGTGGAATCTGGAAAGGAGTAATGGTCCCAGCACTAACATTCGCAAATGCCATTCTATGCTTAAAATAGGATATCTTGTCGGTTTGGAAGTTAACCAAAGATCAGTATAGGCCGGTTGCTTTGGGAGCCCACCGTAATACCACAAATGAGACAGTGCAGGGTGACATGGGTTGGGCCTCTTTTGAAGTCAGGGAAGCACAGAGCAAAATCAGTTTTGAAGAAAGGCTCAGGAACATGGATGAACATAAATGGGCGGCTAAAGTGCACAAGTATCTCTGCATGAAAAGCGTGGACACAGAATGGAGGAAGAGATCAAGGATGTTGGCAACCAAGTACAGCATAATCGAAACTGTAAATAGACAACCAGAGCCGCTATTCTGGACATTCCGCCATTTTCTTCGAGGCGTGACGTAGGCACGACACTTACAAAATGGCGCTGATGGCCCAATATTGATTACAATACAAACGCCATAGTGAAAAGTGCAAAATGTCGCCGAAAGTTTGCTAGTTTCAACCAATATTATTTCAAATAAACGTGTTTTTTTTAAATAAAAATGATGGTTCAAAACACAAATGCCAACACCACCCGAGAGCGATGCAAATGCTATGAGCACGCGTTGTGAACGAAAGATTTTCATGACCCCAAATGACAGGGAAAATGCGGCGATACGCATGCCTCTCGACCGCCGTTGCATATGGCCGCTCATTACCATAATTCGCGCGGCTCGTCACACCACAAATTATGGCGGAAAATCTCTGCAATGGCGGCCCAGCGCAACGTCACGCAACTTCAAATTTACGTTTACGAAACAGCCCTTCCTGTGACGTTATTCACGGGATATTCCTTCAGCCAATTAACAAGCTGACATGCCGGCTATCTTCGAACGCCACCACATATTCTCGAAATTGCAGGTGCATTGCACGGGCTTCTGCACGCTACCGTCCACTTTCTTTTTAAAGCGATAAAGTCGCAATATAGGTGCCAAGACACAAAAAGTATTAGTCGATAAAATTTGCAGCACCACGTCACGTTTCGTCATTCTGATGAAAACGCAAAATTGCATTTTGCAAACTTCCGTTTCCCGGCACAAATTTCAAAACACGTGACCTCTGGGCAGCCAATAAGACAGCCAAGTAGCGGATAATGACGGCCGTGCAGCCGCCATGCGTGTCCAGAATAGAGCCTCAGGAGTCAACAGAAAGAAGTGAGAAATAAGACCGTGAATTGGAAGCAATAATGGAAACAAAAAGGACAATGGAGATTTACAAGAATGAGAAGAAAGAAATTAGAAGTGAAAATCTGTACGATAAACAAAGGGCAGTGCCTTGCTATTAATTTGAGGATCGAGCCGGTTGCCTAAGGTCCAAAACATACCGGAGCAAATTTATTCGGAACTAGATGAGGCATGTGTATGATGCAGTAAAGATCCAGAGACCACTCAGCACATCCTGATGGAATGCGACGGGATCCACCAAGCGAAAACCGTAGGTGATGTGCAACTCCCAGAAGCGCTTGGGTTTAAAGTGGATAGGAAACATCAACAGATCAGCCGTAGTGATAAGCAAGAGACGATTGAGTACTGGTGGAAAAAAAAGGAGGGAAATGATGGATACGACCTGATCTCTTAAAATCATAGCTAGGTGACGGTACAAGGTTAATTTTTGAAAAAGAATAATGAGAGGTATACAAAAATGCTAGATAAAGAGCATGTATAGTATACACCCGATTAAATCAAGCAGGCTAGGTGACTATATTTGTCGCTGCCCCGTTTCAAAGGGGATGCCAATAAATAATAAAATCATCATCAGCTGGTGTCTGCGTGACGTAATGCTTTCTACTAGAGTTTACTAGAATATGGTCGAGTGGGACGAGCGGCTGGGGCGGCGCATGCTTTGCCGTGAGGCGCCCAACGTGGAAAAATACTGGGCGCGGCGCTGCGGTCGAAGTGGATTGGGCCGCATCAAGGTCGCGCCGTTGGAAACTGCTGGCGATCCTGCTCGGCAGGGTCATTCATACTACTTCGCGCGCTGGTATTTGCGTTCAGACCGCTCAAATGAGGTTCATAATTGCATATGACATGTATTTATGCCTTAAAAATAAATTACTTTCTTTCTCTTCTTTATTTATTTTTTATTATTTTTTAATAGCGCTCGGTCATTGCGCGTGCATTGCGGCCGCAGTGTCGGCTTTCATTCTACTATGTTATTCTTCGGTTCCCTTCGGAGAAAAAATATTTTTATCGTTCTTCAAGCAGCATGTATCTCTCGTGTGTATTGTTGCACATAAAGATTTCATCAGTAGGTCCTGAGAAACCCAGAAGGAGAAAGATATGCAACCTTCCTGCTTGCCGCTTCAAACAAATAAAACATAGCTGCCCATCCGGCGCCTTGTCCTCAGATTTACGGGAAGTATCGTTATAGAAAAAAATTTGTCGCAGTTTCACCTGAAAAGCGAAGCATCAATTGCGATATCAAATTTGAAGAGAGCTATACGGAGTAATGATAGTAGCTTTATCAGCCGTATAAACTTGGACATGCAGCAGCACCGGCCACACGCAGAACTTGTCGACGCCGTCGGCGTTTTGCCCGCGTTCGCTCAAAATGCGTGCGGCGTTGGTGACTGTTGCCGGAGCCTCTGATACAAATATGCACTTGGTGCCGCAGCTAAACGTCGCCTCCCTTCCCTCCCCCTCCCCCCCCTCCCCCACGGCCTCTCGCGCGTCGGAAGAAGGCGCATTTGCTCTACATATATGGTGATTGTAAAGGAGGAAAGAGACGCCTACTTCTGCAGCCCTTAATAAGGGAGCACGGCGCAGAACGCGTTTGTTCTCCGCCGTGGGTTCACTCCCCGTGAAAGCGCGCGTCCCTCGCGCCCTTTCACTCGCTCATACAGGGTTCGGCGGCGCGCGGCGACGATTTCATCTGCATTGACGTCATACGGAACCTCACGGCGACGGCAACGGCGACGCCGACGGCAGAAGTCTGCTTTGGAGTGTTCATATAATTGCTATCGCAATAAAAAAAAAACTGCAGCGCAACATTTCATTCAAATTTCGCCTTTCTCGCGTAACAGAATGCGGAGTAATCGTGAAGGGCATTTATTGCAGTCGGACCTCGAGCGCCGGAAACGGTTTTAGTTAATTAAATCAAATCAAAGGGGAATTTTATTAGACAATATTATAAAAATGCGTACAAAGATATTTGGTCCCATAGCCTATAGCGGCCATTCTATATGCTAATATTGGCCGTAAGCCGTACGTGGATTTTTTTTCCAGTTGATACTTCAAAAAAATAAAAAGAAAAGAAAGCCTGCGCGGTAGCCTAATTAGTGGGTATATAGTATAGTGGATACGGTCTTGAGCACGCGGGTTCAATCCAGGTCGCGGAATCCGATGGGAACGAAATGGAAAAAGACTCGTGTACGTGCACCATCATTTAGGTGCACGTTAAAGAACCCCAGGTGGCAAAAACTATATATACCGGGTGCCTTAATGATATCATGGTTTTGCCACGTAAAACCGAAGAATTTGCTTATATTAAAAAAAAGAAGAAAAAAGCAGGTGGCTGCGTTCTTCGGCTTATTTCTGGGGGTGTCAACAACATAAATTATTCTCGAGTCTGATTTCCGAGAAAAACATGTTACGCTTATCCTACATTTCATGCATAAATGTAATGCCGTTCCCAAATGTATGACCGCTTAACTCAGCAGGTTGTATATTATAAACAGCTGCTTTCAGTTATTCGGTGCACTATCATAACGACCATATTAAAACATTAAAGGAACGGCATGTCTCACATACACGTAGAGATATGTGCAGATCTGTTGCGTTCGTCGAAGAAGATAAGTGTGGCACCACACGGGGCACTCAGTTTTAATGGGTTGAAAACACGGTGAGACTCAAAAATCTTTGTCTGAATCAAGTTAGCAGATTTACAGGCTGCCCTGAAACGGGGCAGCCTGTAAATCTGCTAACTTGATTCAGACAAGGATTTTTGACAGTCTCACGGTTTATATTGATTGATAGCTTGTGGGAACCCTCGGTACAGTCCTCGGGTCCCATAACCGCCGCACGGGCAGCGAACGTCGCGTCAAGCGCATGCGTGCCAGGGAGAGTTGGGAGAGGGGAACTTTCCTTCCGCGGGCGGCGCGCGGGAATGGATGGATGGATGGATGAGGCTCAACCCTTTAAATCGGGCGGTGGCATACGCCACCTAGCCATGGCTATTAACATAATTTGTACTTTGTGGTGGTGAAATTTCACCCCTGCCTTGATTTTATCCACCAATCAGATAATCTCTGTTTGGTTATTTCTACCCGCTAAAGTCTATTTTGCCTTCACTGTCCCTAAACCCCAATGCTTTGAAAAAATCAGCCCCGTTGCCTTGCACTGTAGGGTTAAGCCCTTAAGAGAAAAGTATGAGGTGTTCAGCCGTTTCCTCTTCTTCTCACACGCACAGCACAACGTGTCTATACCTTGGTACTTGACTCGGTATATCTTAGTCCGCAATACTCCCGTCCTGGCTTCAAACAACAAGAGCTTCCCCCTAGAATTATCGTAGATATTTTCTTTGGCAATTTATTGCTTGAAAGTTCGGTATGTTCCCAGTGCTGATTTCGTCTGCATCCCTGTTTTCCACAGACCCCTCTCTGTTTACCTTAACCTTTTTTCTTAAACCGCTGTTTCTGGTTTGCACCCCTACTGCAGTCCAAATATTTGATTGACAGTTTTTTGGTCAGCTTCCTCCATTTTGTATCACCATTCCTCATTTACAAATAACTGAAAACTCCTCCTGCCCACCGCTTTTCTGCCATTTCTCTCAATCGCTCCCTCAAATTTATTTGCTGCTGGCTTCCCTGTCCTCGAATGACGTCCATCCCATGTCACCCTGTACGCCCTGATTTGGTGTATTTCCGTGTGCTCCCAGAGCCAGTCTACCTACCCCTCGCTGCTTACTTCCAACCTTGCTCGAACCTCTGATCTCATGCACAGGACCGCATTGCCGAAAGTCAAAACTAGGGACCATCACCCCTTTCCAAATCCCTCTCACCACTTCGTACCTATTGTAATTCAACAGTGCCCTATTTTCATCACAGCTGCATTTCTGCTACCTTTAGCCGTCACATATTTTTCATGTTCCGTTAGGTACTCAGCCACATTGTTTATCCACACTCCAAGATATTTGTACTATCCACCACCTCCAGCGTAACCTCCTGTATCCTATGCTCGCTGCCCTGATTATCTGTAAAGTCATGACGCCGATTTTTCTTTACTAAAACTTCAAACCTAAAGCTATCTTCCTCTTTACCACAGATGTCCATTAATCTCTGCAAGTCTTCCTTGCTGTCAGCCATAAGTACACTGTCATCCGCATACATCAGTTCTGGTAATGACTGTTTAATCATTCTCCTTGCTTGAAATAGGAAAGGTTGAAGCTAAGCCGCTCCTCTCTAATTTTTTCTCTAATCCTTGTAAATACAGCATGAACAACAGAGGTGACAGAGGGCACCCCTGCCTAAGCCCCTGCTGTATCTCTATAGGCCCAGATACCTTGTTTTCCCCATTTATAAGCACCTTGTTACTTTTAAGATATATTTTAAAAGATTTCTTACTCCATCTTCCACCTCTAGAGTGCCCAGTATGTCCCACAAATCCTTTTGGATTACACTGTCATAGGCTCCCTTGATATCCAGAAAGGCAAGCCATAGGGGCCTGTGTTTTTTTTTTGATCATTGTCCCTGATCAATATCCAGCAACAAGAAGCGCGAGTACAATGACACGGTATCAATAATAATTTTTCAACGTAGCCTTCATGGTGCGGAGATACCAGTTACTTTTAGAGGACAGTGGTCTTCGCAAGAGCTATCAGCGCCACCGGGTGGGTCACGTGAGATCCCGCTGATATCGCCCAGGTCTCTTTGGTCCCCAGCAAGCGGCGATGGCGAAAGTCTCCGCCGCCGCTCCCGTATTCCCACACGTGGTTACTCAACCGCGTTCTTGCCGCGGCAACGCGCGCCACCCCCCCCCCCCCCGTATTCCCCAGTTGGTAATCGGAAGCCTTCTTTACCTAGTGTATTATTCTCTCTGAGGAACCCTCAGCGATGTCAACTATAGCTAGCTGGCTGCTCGAAGTGTAAGCACAGACACCTATATAGATGACACGTATACATGTTTATCTTTCGCCGATGGCCGCTTTCCACCGGCTAACAAATGTTAACGTTATCGACTCGGCGCAGGACGCGCCTGTATCGGAAGTTTCTAGAACGTTATCGATGCTTCTTTCCGTTGCCTGTTTTCACCGACGCTTATGTTATCTGATTGTATGAGCGACGCGAATTGTCTAGAACTTTCTAGAAGACACGCGCGTACCAGTGATTATCTGGAACCTTCGATGACTCAGGTATAAAAGCCGACGCGTTTTGCCGCTGATCAGATTTTCGACGATCGCCGACTGTGTTCGCCGCTATCGTTTGTGCTTGAGTGTACCTTGCTTTTGTGGGCACAGGTTCGCCCAATAAACAACCAGTTTCATCATACACAGTTTTGCAACTGTTTTCTCTACCGTCGCTACTACGTGACATCTGGTGGAGGTGCTAGTGCGTTCATGCAGCGAACGCCCCCGCAAAGCCGCGACCCAAGCCCGAAACCGGAGGACGAGACCAATGTCGCCAAGGACCAGCGAGCTAGCCGTAGGCAGCAAGGACTTGTGCCGGAGTTCGGACTTCTTCCCGAAAAGACCACTGCAATCAAGGCCAAGTCAACGACCAAAATGGCAGCACCAGCGTCCCCCATCCTGCTGCAGCAACCTCGGGAGCCACCGACCTTCCGTGGATCATCGGCTGAAGACCCTGAAACCTGGCTGGAGACATACAAGCGGACCGCGACGTTCAACAAATGGAGCGACGACGACAAGTTGCGCCATGTCTATTTTTCGTTAGATGACGCTGCTCGGACCTGGTTTGAGAACAGAGAGACCACCCTGGTTACGTGGGACCTTTTTCGTGAAAACTTCGTGAGGACCTTCACGAGTGTCGTACGAAAGGAGAGGGCAGAGGTTCTCTTAGAAACCAGAGTGCAATTGCCGAACGAGAACATCGCGATCTTCACGGAGGAGATGACTCGCCTCTTCCGCCATGCCGACCCCGACATGTCTGAAGAAAAGAAAGTTCGGTTCCTGATGCGGGGTGTCAAAGACCAACTATTCGCCGGATTGATGCGCAACCCGCCCAAGACTGTCGCCGAATTCTTTCCGAGGCTACAACGATCGAGAAGACGCTTGAAATGCGCGTCAGGCAATACAACCGCCGTGCCCTGACCAACTACGGCCGACGACCTGCGCGAGACCATTAGAGCAGTCGTTCGCGAGGAGCTGCATAAGCTCTTTCCCAGGGTCGCAGCCTCAAGTGGCATCTATCGCCTACGTCGTCAAAGAAGATGTTCAGCGCTCACTTGGAGATCCCGATGTGCAGCCGCAATCGCCACACCCCAGCCTGGAAGCGCTGACCTACGCCGCCGTTGCCCGTCGTCAAGGCCCCCCTCCGCGCTCGCGCCAGGGCCCCGTAACGCCGCAGTTCCGTCGTCCACCGCCGCCGCCGCCAGCACGCCCGCCCGTCGCCCAGCACTAGCTACCAGAGGAAGACAGACATTTGGCGCTGCCCCCGACCACCGCCCGCTCTGCTATCACTGCGGGGAAGCCGGCCATGTCTACCGCCGATGCCCATACCGCGAGATGGGCCTACGAGGGTTCCCCGTCAACGCGCCGCGTCCCGATCGAGGTGAACGACCGCGCTGACATCGCCGACTACCTCGCCGGAGCCCAGTGGCAACCACGACGATCCTCACGCTCGCCGTCACCAGGGCCGCTACATCTCGCCGCATCGCCGTCAGTACACGGTCCCACCCGGGGCCGATCTCCCAGCCCTTACCCGGGAAACTAAAGGCAGCAACCGATGGAGGTGCGGTTGCTGTACGACGCAATGCCGAAGATCCTCCGACGCCGCCGACGACGACGATTCGCTATTCATCACGACGAGATATCAGCATGCCGCCTAGCAACAGCTTTGACAGCACTTCGCCGCAGAAAGAGGACCTTCCGACGCAACGTAGCAGCAGCAGAGCAAGCCGACGCAGCCGTGATCCGACGCCACGAATTAACCGCAACGCCAGACGCCAGTCTACAGATCTAGACGTGCTCATCGATGGCCATAACGTCACCGCTCTCGTCGACACTGGAGCCGACTATTCCGTCTTCAGTGGACCGTTCGTCGCCAAGTTGAAGAAGGTGAAAACAGCCTGGCAAGGACCCGATATCCGGACAGCTGGAGGCCACCTAATAATGCCGACTGGAATCTGCACAGCGCGAGTCACTTTAAACAACCGCACTTACCCGGCGAGCTTCGTAATCCTGCAGCACTGCTCCAGGGATGTCATCCTAGGCATGGACTTTCTAAACCAATACGGTGCAGTCATCGATTTAAGATCCAAGTCGATAACGCTTTCAACGCACAACGCGCTACCACCGGATACAAGCATAAGTTACCATGCCTTGAATGTGCTTGAAGAACAAGTAACCGTTCCGCCTCGCTCCAGCGTAATGATTTCCGTCGGTACCGAAGTGCCTGCAGACATGGAGGGCATCATCGAGGGCGATCATCACCTACTGCTCGACCGTGAAATTTGCGTAGCTAGAGGCATAGCTGAGCTACGTGCAGGGAAAGCAAGGGTGATGCTCACGAACTTCAGCCCTGAATACAAGCACATTAACAAAGGCACCACGGTCGCCTACATCGACGAAATAGTACAAGCCAGCAGTGATTTCGCCTTCACGGATTCCAGTGCACCTGCAACGACGACTATAATACCTGAGCCAACTTTCGACGTCAATCAAAACCTTCCCAGGCATAAGAAAGAACAACTAAAAGCTCTGCTCCTGCAATACAAGGACTGCTTCTCGTCGTCGTCAAAAGTTCGACAAAACCCTGTCGCCAAGCACCGCATCATCACCGACGAAAATGTCCGCCCACTCCGTCAGAGCCCGTACCGAGTTTCGGCGCGCGAACGTGAAGCCATAAGGCACCAAGTCGACGAAATGCTACGCGACGACATCATCCAGCCGTCCAAGAGTCCGTGGGCGTCCCCCGTGGTGTTAGTGAAGAAGAAGGATGGAACCCTACGTTTCTGCGTCGATTATCGTCGCCTCAACAAGATCACGAAGAAGGACGTATACCCCCTCCCACGGATTGACGACGCCTTGGATCGACTCTACAACGCAAAGTATTTTTCGTCGATGGACCTCAAAACCGGCTACTGGCAAATTGAAGTCGACGAGAGGGACCGGGAGAAGACTGCATTTATAACACCAGACGGACTGTTCGAGTTCAAGGTCATGCCATTTGGTCTTTGCTCGGCACCTGCGACTTTCCAACGCGTCATGGATACAGTACTGGCAGGCTTGAAGTGGCAGACTTGCCTCGTCTATTTGGACGACGTCGTTGTGTTTGCCTCAAGCTTCGAAGAACACCTGCGGCGCCTTGAAACAGTTCTTCAAGCAATCAAAACCTCCGGACTCACGTTAAAGCCAGAAAAGTGCCGCTTCGCATATGAGGAGCTCTTGTTCTTGGGCCACGTCATCAACAAGTCTGGAGTGCTCCCCGACCCTCAGAAAACTGCAGCCATCTCCAACTTTCCTCCGCCCGCTGACAAGAAGGCAGTGCGTAGATTTCTTGGACTGTGCGCCTATTACAGGCGCTTCGTGAAGGATTTTTCAAGGATCGCAGAGCCACTGACGTATCTCACGAAGGCCGACGTCGAGTTCAAGTGGGACACGCCGCAACTCGAAGCATTTGAAGAACTGAAGCGACGCCTGCAATCGCCGCAAATACTTGCGCATTTCGACGAAAATGCCGATACCGAAGTCCACACCGACGCAAGCAGCGTAGGACTCGGCGCCGTGCTTGTGCAGAGGACTGATGGACTAGAAAGGGTTGTAAGTTACGCTAGCCGGTCGCTATCGAAGGCGGAAGCAAATTATTCCACAGCAGAAAAGGAGTGCCTCGCCATCATCTGGGCTACATCAAAGTTTCGTCCCTACCTCTATGGCAGGCCCTTTAAAGTTGTGAGCGACCACCACGCCTTGTGTTGGCTAGCTAACTTGAAGGATCCTTCAGGTCGCCTCGCACGATGGAGTCTGAGACTTCAAGAATTCGACAACACCGTCGTTTACAAGTCCGGGCGAAAGCACTCTGACGCCGACTGCTTGTCTCGCGCCCCCGTCGAACCGCCGCCACAAGACGACCAGGATGATGACACTTTCTTGGGACCCATCAGTGCCGACGAATTCGCCGAACAACAGCGAGCCGACCCGGAACTAAGGAGCCTTGTAGACTACCTGGAAGGCAAGACCGTCATTGTGCCGAAAGTGTTCAGGCGAGGATTGGCGTCGTTTTTCTTGCAAAACGACATTCTCCTAAAGAAGAACTTCTCGCCTCTCCGAGCCAACTACCTCCTCGTGGTACCCGCAGCATTGCGTCCAGAGGTTCTGCAAGCTCTCCATGACGACCCAATGGCTGGACACCTCGGTTTTTCCCGCACGCTCGCGAGGATACAAGAAAAATACTACTGGCCTCGCCTCTCTGCCGACGTCGCCCATTACGTAAGGACATGCCGAGACTGTCAGCGACGCAAAATACCGCCGACAAGGCCAGCCGGACTTCTACAGCCAATTGAGCCACCTCGCCGACTGTTCCAGCAGATCGGGATGGACTTACTGGGGCCTTTTCCGACGTCGACGTCCGGGAATAAATGGATCGTCGTCGCTACGGACTACCTCACCCGCTACGCCGAAACAAAAGCCGTGCCCAAAGGCAGTGCCGCCGAGGTAGCCCGATTCTTCGTTGAGAACATCCTCCTGCGTCACGGTGCCCCAGAAGTCCTCATCACCGACAGAGGCACGGCCTTTACGGCAGAACTAACTCAAGCCATCCTGCGGTACAGCCAGACAAGCCATTGCCGCACCACCGCCTACCACCCGCAGACGAATGGCCTCACCGAGCGCCTAAATAAGACCATCGCCGACATGCTGGCAATGTACGTCGACGTCGAACACAAGACGTGGGATGCCATCCTTCCGTACGTGACCTTCGCATACAACACGGCCGTGCAAGAAACGACGCACATGGCGCCGTTCAACCTGGTCTACGGAAGGAACCCGGCAACGACGCTTGACGCCATGCTACCAGACGTCGCTGACGAAGAAAATCTCGACGTTGCCACTTATTTGCAGCGTGCCGAAGAAGGTCGACAGCTCGCCCGCCTGCGCATCAAGAACCAGCAGAGGACTGACAGCCGACACTACAATCTACGACGACGCTACGTCGAGTACCAGCCCGGCGACCGTGTTTGGGTCTGGACTCCGATACGCCGACGAGGACTTAGCGAGAAACTGTTGCGTCGCTATTTCGGACCATATAAGATAATCCGACGTATTGGCGCACTGGACTATGAGGTCGTGCCAGACGGCATTTCGCAATCACAGCGGCGCCGGGCACGACCTGAAGTCATCCACGTGGTGCGTCTTAAGCCTTTCTACGCCCGCTGACGAGCTTATAGGTACTTTGTTACTTTGTTATTTTCTTTCTTTATTACGCGTCGTTTTGTTTTCGCTTTCGCGTTTGTTTGTAGCATCGGGACGATGCTTTTTAAGGGGAGGGTATTGACACGTATACATGTTTATCTTTCACCGGTGGCCGCTTTCCACCGGCTAACAAATGTTAAACGTTATCACTCGGCGCAGGATGCGCCTGTATCGGAAGTTTCTAGAACGTTATCGATGCTTCTTTTCGTTGCCTGTTTTCACCGACGCTTATGTTATCTGATTGTGTGACCGACGTGAATTGTCTAGAACTTTCTGGAAGACACGCGGGCATCAGTGATTAATCTGGAACCTTCGATGACTCAGGTATAAAAGCCGACGCGTCTCGCCGCTGATCAGATTTTCGACGATCGCCGACTGTGTTCGCCGCTATCGTTATGCTTTGAGTGTAGCTTGCTTTTGTGGGCACAGGTTCGCCCAATAAACAACCAGTTTCGTCATACACAGTTTTGCGACTGTTTTCTCTACCGTCGCTACTACGTGACAATATTGAAATTGCAACTGTCTGCTAATGTAACTAATGTTTAAGATACACAATGCATTTTAATAATTACAGAATAAATTAGTAATTAAAACAGTATTTATGATCTACACTGGCACAAATAATGTGCCACAAGAAAAGATAAGAACAACTTAATTATCTCAGCAGCTCTGCATTTAAAGTAAGTGCAACAAAATTTTGAGCACTGCAAAAAACTACCTTCAGATAGTGTAGATATAGAGCCACCCTCTGTGCAACATCGTGCATTTGAAATACGAGTGGAGGCATTACGAAAGGCAAGTACACATAGACGTTTTTCGATACCAAAACTAAAGGAAACGCCACCATTACTGCTCAGTGTAAGCGACGCTTGACTCGGAATGTGTGACACCATGGCACGGTCTCCAAGATTACGTTGTGCCCGTGTCCTGCCTGTGGTGCACTAAAAAATCTCTGAGGCAATGTGTTCGGACTCATATCCTCTAACCACCAGGTACATGTGTCATCTGCTTAGGTACCATGCACCACATAATGACTTCTAATAAAAAATTTGAAAATTACCAGCCCTGCAGCTTTGCCAAAATTGCTTCGGCAGTACATAATACAAATTCATTACCAATTTAACCATAGAAGTTTTGTTGCTGCTGGCCTTTAAGAGTAAATTCCAAGTTTACTGAAACATCTGACCGGGATAATGTAAGGACTCCAATTATTTTCAACAACAAGCTTCGTCAGAGGTCCGGGCGGAACTTCAACTACATTATCACCATGATCGGCTTGTCACGAGTGGGGGATAAGAATCGAATAAAACAAAAAGAACCCTTACATCACACTGGCCCAGGTGCACAAAGCATTTCATACGAAATCGAAGAGACTGCAGTATCGTGAAAATGGTGCTGGACCCAAATGCATAATCTCTGCTCAAACATCTAATAACATGCAAGCATGAGCAACCGAAGTGACATTGTTGGTTAACCCCCTGCATGCATTTACCCATCTCCATTTACGAATGTGTGCGCGCGCCTGCCGCGCTGTCTCACCTTCTCGAGTAGCATGACCGCGGTCCCGTGGGCGAGCAGCGGCCGGAGTTGGGTCCACGCATCATCCATGCCCAGCCGAGCAAGTGTCCGGCGCAAGTGCGTGGCCTTGCCGCCGCCCCTGGGGACCTCCAGCGGGAGGGGCCTCACGTGTGCAGAGCCTTGAGGAAAGCCCGAATGGATGATGCAGCTGTCGGGCCGGATCCTCGCAGCCACAGGCCCGCCTATCACCACGTGGCCCTCGATGTCGACAATGCCATGCAGGACACGCAGCTGCGCGCGCCCTGTGAGCCGCACCGCGGCTGGGTGCCGAATCACAACGACCACACGATCCGCTGCCATGAACACCCTGCACATGCCACACCAATTGTCGACGGTCACTGGCTCACTGAACCGAAATGAGTTCATTACTCCAGCATTAAAAGGCAAAGCTTTCTTTGTAAAGCAGCACGGGCATTGATGGTACATTAGTTGGACTGTAGAGAAGAGGAGGACAGCGGAAAGCAGGCTGTGAGAGGAGTGAGGTTGAGAGGAGGAGGGTATGTGTAAGGCACAGTGCAAGCTGATTCGTTGCGTCAGTGATGATATCATCCCTGCCACGACGAAGTGCACACCTACACTCGGTCTTTACCTTAATTTTAATTAAATTCGGGGGTTTTACGTACCAAAACCACAATCTGATTATGAGGCACGCCGGAGTGGGGGATAGCAGATTAATTTTGACCACCTGGGGTTCTTTAACGTACACCCAATGTACAAAACATGGGCATTTTTGCATTTTGCCTCATCGAAATGTGGCCTCCGTGGCCAGAATTTGATCCCGCGCCCCCGGGCTTAGCAGCGTAACGCCATAGCTACTACGCCATCACGGCGGGTCACTTGGCCTTTCATCCCTGCTTTAGGTTGGTGTGTTGTGTAACGCTACAGAGACGGCTCCAAATGAAGGGGCCTGTCGATAAGTGAAAAGTGATGTAGCACGAGAAGCTGCTTTAGCCAACAGAGGTGACACTCGACGCTGGTGGGAGGAGGCCAAGCCAGTCAAACAGTGAGAAGCTTGATGAACAACTTCAATGGCTTCTGTACAGTTTTCATTTAAGTCATAAAATGTAATGTGTGAAAAATCTGTATAGGAAAGCTGCAGAGTGTGCCATCCCGTATATGTGCTGGTGCTGCATGCCATCATATTCAGTGCAGGGGAGCAAAAAAAAAAGAGAGAGAAAGAAACAAAACAACAAAACAAAAAAATCTGGAAACCCCACTGCTATGAATTTTCTTAGAAGGCAAGACTATTGCACCTGGTCAAGCTTTCAAAAATTACTTGGCAATTATTACAGTTCAAAACAGCGAACAGCAAAATAGAAAATGGTCATTTGCTTCTTTTGCCTGCCCTATGTATCACCATGGACCTTTGTTTACAAATGTGCAGCTTGCCTATAGAATATGCACTCTGTTGCACTCTGACATCCTTGTACTCATTACGCATTGTGCGCTTGCTGAAAACGGCATTGCCATGCTACCGCAGCAATAACGGTGGCAGTTCCCACATAGGAAGCTGTATTTTTTTAGCTGGGTCCCCCCAAGGCAAATTCTGTAAAACTGTATGGTATAAAACAATAAATATGCAAATGATAATGAAAGATTTAAAAAAAGTTTCATATGCCATGGCTGTGGATAAAGAAGGATGAAGAAGCAAAGGTAACTAAGTGCTGAGCTGAGCCTTCTGGCATGCCAGGGTACAGAACATACAGAAAGGTGCCCCCATACCCCACCCCCCCTTTAGAAGAAAAAAAAAATACAAAAAAGAAAAAAAAAAACAGAGGTGAACGTAATGATAGCAAGAAGCTGCAAGTCTCACAAATGCATGTATAATGATGCAAATGTTTTGCTTTAAACAAGATTCTGCAAATGCATGCATCAAATTGTGCTCTTCATCAATTCCAGCTTTAAAAACAAAACATAATTTTTTGAATTGTTTTGCATTTCACAGAGGCTTATCATTAATGAAGCAGAAAAAGAAAGAAAGAAAAAAGGATCTATACAATGTTCATTAGCAAAAGAACACTTGTGAGTGTTATGCAGTAAAAATTTCCCCGTATTCGTGAGCAGTCTCTCTCTCTCTCTCTTTTTTTTTCTATATTTGGCCAAAGACAAATTAGTATAGAAGGAATTAACTTTCTTACAGCCATGCACTCTTAATTTAGGAATGAGAAGGGCAAAAGCTCGAAGCTGGATTTGATGAGAAAGGTCGTCTGCCCTTTCCGCTACACCATCACCAGCCTTGTTGCATAGGCCACCTCAGCATTCCAAACTTCATCCTCGCAGAATGGCGAATAAAAACATAGCTTTGCCCGCCAACATCACTACGGACTGAGCTATGCTCCTGAGGCAATCAATGGGCACCTATACTCACGGATGACTTTCTGTAGCAATTTCTGTAGCAAGCATTTCTGTAACAGGGGGCAGAGCTTAAACACACGTGTTACTACACCAAGTAGTCCGGCAGCATTTGACAGCATTTCCAGTTTTCTGGAACAAATACTGAATGAGCATAGTTTCCACGTACGAAAGGTTTCACATCTGCCCAACCCCCCCCCCGAAAGAGAAAATCAGAAAAATTACCAAATTGAACACTCTGTGGCATATTTTGTCGTATTCCGCATTTGTATATAAGATGTATACATTTTCTTCTCCGCAGCTTATGCTAACGCAGACAAAAATGTGGGACTTCTTTCAGGACTGCTCTTGCTTATGTGCGGTTCGCTTCTGTAGCTTTCTATTCATTGCCACAGAAAGATGTCCGTTAGTATAAGAGCCCGATATGCATAGCCAGCTTGCGTAACACTCCCGGCTAGCAGTTTTTGTGAGGGCTTGATATGCTAACCAGACCTTAAGGGTGGCCTCTGTGCTTGTATTTAGAAGTGCTTAGCAAGCAATCCTGTAGCGGATGAAAATGATGTGCGCACCTCAAAGAAGTTGTTTCTGAGAAGATAGTGCCATTATTTGAGGTGCAAACAAAATGCCGCTGTCCACAGTGACAGTCTGCTGTTATCCCAGTAAATGAGCACAAAGGCAGATGAACTGTTGAACTTTGCTGATTTCTTTTTTGATTTTTCTTGCGCAGGTTTTACATACAGTTCAACTTCATTATAACAACATTTCATTTGGCAGGAAAATACCTTCATTATAACCAATATTCATTATAAACATACATTCGTAACACACTGATACCAATGAGATATGTTTTATATTTACTCTGCTATATTCGATAATTTGTTATATCTGTTAATTGTTACATTTAGGTTCGACTGTATTATGTAACACAGAATTTGTTTTAATTCATCTTTGTACAAGAAAGTGTAATCTACTGGCCATTGACAATGTGCAGAATTTGTGAGCATAAACTGCTGCTCAAGTGCAAAAAAATCCTCCCATCTACATAACAAGCTAGTAAGCTGCTATGCTGGTTCAAGAAATATGTTAGAGTTTACTAATAAAGGCCAGAAAACCGTAAAGCCAATAAAACAGATAGCTGTCTGTATGTACCAGGTGCTCACCTGAAAGTATTGTTGTTTCTGTTGTCTTCCTCGCTGTTCACCTGAAGAGGAAAACTTCAGATTGAGGCACTTGTTTTTCTTTTTATGACTTGGATAAGCTGTTGCTATGACAGTCACAAAAACTGCACTAATGATTCAGTTCATGGCATGCTAAAAAAAAAAAATATTCAGCTGAGTTAGAAGAATAGAAAATTTACCTATAAGTGTCATCGTTTTCTGTGTGCCAAAAGATGACTTTGTTGCACAGAAAATTGCCACTAAAGGTCCCACTACTGTGCCTCACTTTGGATCGGCCGTGCCGGAATGGACAAGTTGATGTAATCCCCACATGAACTCCCTTGCTGTCGCTCTCTGTGATTCTGCCAGTGCTAAGATCACATGACAGGTACCATAGTCTAAGACAGGTGGCACCCCTGCGATTTTCCATTTTTGTCATTTTCTCGCTAACAAAAGCTCCATTCTCTCTAAGAATGACAATTTCGTTATTACAGATGCCTAATCATTCAACCTAGATCAGCCGAATATTTTCCTTTAGTGTCCCTTAAATAGGTACACCAATGCTCTGACAGCGTGCTAATCCTACCAGACAAGCCCATTTTTAAAGCCAGTCAGGAAAAAGAATAGTTAGAGAGCCACTGGAAACTGACCCAAAGTGCGATCGTTAAAGTGGCAGTAGTCCTCCATTTGAATTATGCAACATGTTTATACAACTTGTTGCTATGATTACCTTGTTGCTACAGTAACCTAATGTGTAGCTAGAATCTAAGCAGGGAAGTAACATCTACTGTTAAAGTGGCACTGAGATTTTGCTCCTGCTGTCCACTTAGTTTTATTTTTTGAAATGGCTTTTAATTAAACCAATATGTCTGAAATATAGTTATTGTGTCCATCTTGCTTACTGTAGTGTAACAGCACTGTTCACAAAATGCATGCATGCATATGTTTGAATTTATTAAAATCACAATTATGTAATGCACTGTAATCAGGCAATGCACTGAAATCCTGTAACGTTGGTACATCTTTAGAATCACTTGTGTGAGATCACTTGCTGATAGTATTAAATGCAACACCCATTTTTGTGGTAATGGTGATATTTAGTTAAAAGAAATGCACTCGCATACAGACCCCCCCATGCACTGACCTGCTCATCAACGCTACCTTCTTGGCTGCCATCTTCGTAATCCTGCAGCAAATTTTGCGATTGCAGCAGCAGTCTGTGCACTTCCCTCTGACTGCACACATCCGCATTGTCACTTTCGCAAGACGTGGAGCTGTCGCCGCTGCCAGGCACATCCTCGTCACTAGACGCACCCTCCAGAGCGGCGTCCTCACTGTCACCATCGCTGTTGCTACTGTCGTCACCTCCCTCCGATGATTCGTACTCTTCGAATGCAGGCTGAATCGATCTGGCGACAGGCGTCCTGCGCCGTTCCTTTCGTTTCTCCTGCCGAGACAAACCATCACTCCATTCTTGACCATCTTCCGAAACGTCCCGGCCTTCTTCGAAATCCCCATCCATGGTGGTTTTCTCTCCAGACTCCCCTCCGCTCGCTGTTGGGAACAGGCTGCCCTGCCTTGCTGCACGTGCTGAAACGCTGGCATTGGATCTGGATGTCACCGACAGGGTGCCAACGGCGCTCGGCTCCATCGGTGTTACAGTCCATGGATGTGGGTCACGTAATGGCTTGACTACCCGACCGGCTTGCAATGCTCGCCTGAGTCGGGGCATCAGCTTCCGGCTAAGCATCTTTCTTCGCCGCCGCTGCTGCGGGATCTTCCTCTGTGCAGGTGCCCGCATTTGACTACCTGCAGCTGGCAAAAGAAAACAGCCCTTGTTACGAGTGGGTTCTTCGATTAGTGGCAACAGTCTCTTGTTTACTATTTTGCGATTCAAAGAAGTGACTCTCATGCTGAAACGAATTTTTAAAAATCCTAAGTAATCTGCAATGCGTAATCTGTCGTCGTTACTATCCATTAAACAGAAGGGTTTTGAGCAGGAGCATGGTGCACAATCCGCTCTAAGAATGTCGTCATTTTCACCTGAAGTGAATTATCACTCGGCGAATCTACACGCGGAATACGACGCTGGTGGCGTGTACTGAGATAAAAAACGTCAATAATTCTCGAAGCGCCAAATTTCATGAGCTCCACGGTAGACACCAACAAGCCGTGAGCACGGTCACAGAGGATATGCGGTTCAAAGGATGCCGAGGTAAGGCAGTAATTCGGGCTAGTTGGTCATGTCACACTGTAACTTACGATGAATAGCGCGAAGCATAAGGGACAAGAAAAAATAACCAACTCGCCCGACATTCTGTACATACTGGGAATCTGAGTAGCGCTGTTATAATTACAAGGACAGAGCACTGTGTGTTGTATTTTTAAGTGCGCTTTAGTCATTTAAGCGCTACTCCAGGGCTGAATTCATAAAGCTCTTCGTTCGTTAGTTCGCTTTCACTAACAATCGGGATTGGCTGGCTAGCATGCAGGGACGGCTGGAATTTTCTCTTTCGAACAATTGTAGTGAAATAGCCTTTTGTGACAGGATGCCGAGGTCTTCTGTCGAGTCCATCAAGCACAAGGCGTATAAAACATGCTCTGTCCATGCGCACTTTACTTTCCCTCCGGCTTTCACGACTAGGAAGCATGCTTCTCCAACTTCGCATGTTCCCTGACGTCCCACGAACGCTTACGTCGTTAAAAAACTCACCGGCAAACCCCGTTGCTGTTGCTTACTAAATCTACAAAGGTCAACTTTGAGATGCGTTGCCGCGCTCAAGTGTGATTCTCTTCCTTTTTACGCTACTTTCACACTTTACTTTCACAAGTTGCTTCTCGCCGCGCTCGCCGCCATGCCGCAACGCGTGATGACAGCATCGATGAGACCGAGAAGGAAACCATGCAAACCTAGCCGAACAGATAGAAAGTGTTGTTTGTATGGATATTAAAAACAACATGAAACCTTTATTTCATCTGACGTAATTGAAGCAACCTTTATCCAGCAGGATTATTAGCTGCAGAACACTATACACCGTAGCTTGAAACTGCATTTGTGAAGTGGCAACGCTGAACTAAGATACAAATAAAAACGACAAGCACAAATAGCAGCAGAAGACGAATGCTTGCGCCCGTGTTTGTGCGCTCCGTCGAAAGATTCTGAGCTTCCTTATCGGGGAGCCGATGTCGCAGCTGCGCGTAGCGCTCCGTCTACGCGTCTGAAAGCCGTAAGTTTGTCCCCGGTTATCTCCCGCATCGCCCGCGGTTTTCGCGCGAAAGCAACCGAGCTGTGTCGAGACGCAGCCAGCGTACGCGGTTGGAGCGGTTTCGGTTTTGGCGCCAGCGCAACGGGTTTTCGCGGCTGTGTCCTAGAATGTGGATACGCGTAATATTTCGGAGTGCTACAAGCTTTCAGCTGGTCTAGTTGTCATTTGCAACCGACCGTCGCGGTCCAACGCAACTGGCCTTCTAAAATCATGTCGTCCGCGCTCCAGCTACGTCGACGCGCACGCGTCAAGTTGTGGCCTGCGCGTCTGAAGCCGATTTTATTTTATTAATTTATGCTTTTTTTAGCGCACTGGCAACTGGAACAGCTTCGTTGCTTGCATTAAGAGATGAGACAGGTTTTTAAAACTTATGTCCATTAATGCGCAGCGCGAGCCTCTCCATATTTTTTTTTTTTTTTTTTTTTTTCACTGCATGCGCTCGATCGTCAAGATCAGCGAAGTGGTGCAAAATAATTTAATTACAGGAACAAAGGGATCGATGCATCCCTAGGATTCAGATAGACGATGCAGCGTAGTCCCGTTTTCCCTCGAAGTCGCGCGCGATGACACGTGTATTGTTTCTCGCGCGCTAATTTGAGGCTGCATTAATTATAATTATGCATAAATTGATCCGCAACGTCGTTCTGCGCATGGACACGTCTCATTTACATGAATGGTGCTTTTATTCTGTAGCGCTTAGTTATATTTTTTATTAGTCTAACCACCTTTCCGTCTATAATTATGTAACTTATTAGGCGTGTGAGGACAAAAATATTAGACTTTCCATGCCATGCGATATGACAAATGAAGAAGCTTACACAGATTTTGTAATGGCTTTCGGAAGCACATATTTGCCATCTTGCAGAGTGTACCTTCCATGCAATACTGATACCACAGATGTGTAGGGTTGGGAAAAAATATACGCGTCAATAAGCCATGTCCCGAACAAATTGATCTTGAGGAAAATGAAAGTGCGAAGAGATCTGAAGGGCACAAAAAAATGGTGAGGAGGCAGGGCAGAAGTGCCCATCTCATTAATTTTCCCGTCTACTCAGCTAGCACAAAAGATTTACAAGGCTATACTTAATTCGATCTGTACTGATTCACTAGCTAAGACGCACATTTTAAAAACACTCCATAAAAGGTCCATTTAGAGGGTAAAAATCTGTCCTGTATCTCAACTGATGTTCAGTGGGCACATGATTACTCCAAGGAGTTCTGGAATCCTTAAAGTAGGTTAGAGAAATCCTGCCTTGATTAGGGACATGAAATCCACATACTCTATCAAGTAATCTATCATTATAGGCATATGAATGGATATAAAGATTTTAGGCAGATTTGTGTATCTGCTCTTATGCTGTTCTACCCTTTCCTGCTCTTGCTCATGCTCTGCTTTTCTTTTTTTTTTTTTTTTTGTCTCTTCATCTCAGCCTACACGTCTCAGCTTGCAGAATGCAGGTTCACTTAATACAGAAATGACAGATACAGCAACATCAACAAATTTTATTGGAAAGGTTCAAGTGATCTGAATGTTTAAGCACAAATAATATACATGGGCAATACTTGTAGTGCAATATTTGACAAAAGAGACAACACTTTACAGAAGAAGAACACAATCAAAATCAATTTGAAATGTTAAGATAGGAGCACCTGGTTATTATCTGTACGTACATTATTTGTCAAAAGTATACGAAGTATACTATGTTGCCTGTCATCGCCAGGCTGACTACAGGCTGACTACAGGTTGTTTAAGGGAGTTCCTGTGGTATGCCAACAGTCCGAGGGAAAATAACTCTCGTATTCGCCGTATGGATGGCTGGAGGGTCAAGGGTGCCGCAGAAACAGCACCACACAGCTCAACAACATGTACAGTGAAGGCACAGTGTAGCCCGTATATTTTTGCATAAGACTGTATCTGCAAATTGGGCCCAATGATTCGTGAAGAACCCTGGTTACCCTATGGTTACCTCGCTTCTGGCATGCAACTGACACACGCACAAGCAGTGCTACTCTGGTTGTCAGTTCACATGCATGCACTTTTCTGCATCCATGTTCTTCTCGGCACGCCCCAACGTAGAGTTATCGGACACTTTACTTCAAGTTGCAGAAACAAGGTGCTACACACGCACATCCAACAGCACTGATGAATGCAACAAGACAACGGTGAACAAAACAGATTCCATCATACTCTCGATTTCATCCAACGGCACTTATGTCTTCAATTAGAAATCCTTCAGTGGCACATGCTGCCAAGGCATTAGTTAGGGCAAGCATGAAAAAAAAAAAAGCAAATACACTGTAGCAAGAGCACACGTGAGGACCGCCAACACAATGCGTATAGGTTTGCTGCTTGGGCACCTGTCAAATGCAAGTGCGAGCTGATATAACTGCCTGGGATAGCACCATCGACCTTGTAACAATGAGCAAGAACATTGTTTATCTGCAGTAAGTGGGAGCCTAAAATATCTTTATTAATCAGTAATGTTAAGTTAGTGATAATCATTGGTTGTGCATGACTCCTCCTAGACAACCAACGGTTATCGCTAAATTAACACTACGTAATAATGCTGCCGACATGGGACATTCTCATTTTTGACTCAAAAGTTAGGGCTGCACAGATTTGCAAGTTCTAGACAGGCGTCTTCCGGCATATTGCCACATTACACACTATAATGCGCAGTTAATTTGGACCATATTCTACACAGAGCACTGGACAACCAACTGAAATTCAGATGCGAGGAAGTCGGAACATGTTAGACTGTGCCTTCCTGCTTCTAAGTTAGTTAGTGTTTATGACACTGTTGTGATTTATTCCATAGGGTCTAGTTTTCGATTAGTGATGTAATTCATTAGTGATGAGATTCATCTAATCTCATGTAAGGAATGTTGTAGTTTTTTTTTAAAGGCAAATGAACATTCATTACAAAAAACGAAGACCTAAGTAAATGACTACCCAGAAATTAGCAGTCTGATTTCACTCAGTGTTGGTCTAAGCTGAAAAATGAGATGTCGTGTGGCGCTGTTTGTGTCCTAAAGCTGAATGTGTGAGCTTCACCACAGTGCAGAACGCACAGAAGCCGATGTGCACAAACCACCAAATTCTTATCAACGCTGACCGTACAACATTGGTTATCTCTCGCTGTGCCAAAAGAGTTGGGATTAGTAAGAGCTCTGCTGTATAACTCTGCTGTGATGCAGGAAGCTACAGCGGCTGGATTCTGGGTTTGGCCGAGTGGCCATGCGTGGCTCCTCCCGAACTTCTTCGCAGCAAAGCACGGGGGGCACGGAGTACCATCCCGAGGGCTACGGCGAGCACGACCAGCTGCCCATCGTGTACAGCGATGCTTACAACATCTCCTTCTATGGCCTGGAGAAGGTGCACCCCTTTGACGCGGGAAAATGGGGCAAGGTGTTCACGGCACTCAGGCGTGAGTATCCTGCACATGGATATAATGTATGTAACATCATGGAAAAATCGAATGTAAACAAAAAAGTTTAAAAATAAGGTATTTTCAATACACTTGTTAGAATCTATGTGGAGCGAAGCTTTCGTGAAGTGGTTAATTAAATGTTGTAAAAGTAAATGCGATGTGTGCAGTTCTCTTTGTTGTCATGCCATGCAATGTGTAATCTTATTCAATGTTTTGTTTATGCAATGCACAGGTCATAACTTTAATCTCATTCCATGCTTATAAGAACGCAAAAAGAAGCGCGAACCAGAACACAGGTGAAAAAGGCGCACACATACATGCATGAACGCACACACAGTATCTTTTTCGTCCATGTCCGGTTTGCGCTTCTTTAACGTTCTTATGGATCACCAACGTGCCCAGATTGTCACTCTGATGAGCAGTGTATATGCTTATACACTGTTTATGCTTATTCACGATTGAGCTATGCTGTAATGCAAGCAGCCAATCATGCAAATACACATCCTGAGATGCAGATCTAGGGATGTCATGATTACATAAACAATGTTTTATCTCTGTTGAGGAAAAATTTCTGAGGAGAGGTGTATGCAGAAAGAAGTACGATGCAGAAGACAGTGTAATGTTGACTGTTATTCACCCATTTCATTCCTGCATCTTGGCCTAATGTAAACCGGCACGTGCGCACGCTTTTGTGAGCATGTGCTTCATTCAGCTAGACAGCAGTGGTTACGGCCAGTAAATTCCAAAAGAGTTAGCAAACAAAGCTTTGCTTTAAATGTAGAACATCCCTTATGAGGTGGTCACTTGAGAGTGACTCTTGTTTATTTTAAGTTTTTTATAAGCGAAATTATATTTATACCCTTATTGCTACGCGACGTCAGCAAGCTTTGCTCTGTGTCAATATTCCTCAACAGTGTCAATGAAGCCAGTCTGGCATTTCGAGACCAACTTTAATATATAATTAGAAAGTCTTGTAAGTGTTTCCAAAATTTTGTCATTTTGTATGCAAGACCATTTATATGCAACCATTTATAGGCAAGAAGCTTGTGGTAGAGTTCCTGCAACTTCAACAATACATGTCAGAACTCCTTTATATGTACTACACACATTCATTCTTTGTCGGTGATAATGCAATTGTATGTCTCACACAAAGGATACACTTTCTCATTAAGTAGGGGCAACAAATTGATTGAATGCTTGGTATACCATACTGCCACCTGCACTAAGCATTATGTTGCACCGCAGTTTTTGTTATCTTGTCGTTTCTGGTATACAGTATAGACCACTTATAACATAACTGCTTATAGTGCAGGACCGGATATTGACCCTTTTTGCGGCGATCCCGTGGGCGCTGCCATGTTTGATCACGTGGTGACGCTTCCATTGCTTGCCTCGACTGCCTCCGTTGCCTCCTTGTTTACAATGGAAGTGTACGACGCCGGCGCGGCTTGGAAAACCTCTGTTTTCGGAGATATCGTAGACGGTGGCTAGGTGGACGACACGAAGCTTTGATGACAGCTTCAGAGAACATGCAAAAGCGCCTTCGGAGCTGATTAAGCTGTAGGTCCAAATGGCGCAAGCAGCGTATATGGTGCTTGTTCTAAAAGCGGGGCTGAATATGTATTCCAAGCTATCCAAGCTTTCCGATTATGCATTCAGTCAGGATTAGTGTGTTTTGCTCTTTGTTCTTTATTCAGCAAATATTTTGAAGCAGTGGCTTGTCAGTTTCTGACTCAGCGAAGTTCCTCGATCGGTGCGGCCACTATCTGATTATTTTATGCCTAATCGCTCGCGGTTGGTTCAGTTCCGATAGATTTGTTTTTGCTGCGCATAATGCTTGAAACGTAGCTGTTTTGTACATTCTAATACTTTGTAGCAAATATATATTACAGCTAGTAACTCGCTTACTCTTGTGGACCATCACGAAACATTCAGTTTCTACCATTCGTGCGCCATAGGTGTAGTCCGTCATTTATTGTGCATATACAGTGCGCATATATTCAAGAATGCGCCCATTCAGTTATTCTTGATACGTCGGCGATAGAGTGGGCGTACGTTTTCCTGCCATTGGGACAGATGTGTATATAAACTGTGCGCGAAACTTACTATGACAGGAAGCGCGTACTCCCTTTGTCATTGTTTAACTAGTGGTACTCACTCTTGCCGACGTTCTGGCGTGAAGCCCTTTC